>NC_071353.1:94833138-94905638 GCF_943734655.1 Sabethes cyaneus | reverse complement strand
AAATTTTAGACTCTTTCATAAAACATTAATCAATAACAAGACCACCAAAAACTATCAATAGTAACATTAGATATTAGATTAGCGAGACGGCTACAGGCCGCGAGTGTTGCCGGCGACCTGCCGTCGGAAGCACCGGTAGAGATCACCTCTATCTAGGTTGATTTATTTTCCTAGATCTGCTGACCTCTATTAGTTTCCTTCAGTTGGGTCACCCCTGCGAAATGGTACTTTCTACGAAAAGATTTTCCGTGAAATGGTACATCCTGCGTAAGGGTTTTCGCGAAATGGCATTCTGCGAAATTCTATATTCCGCGTTATGGTCAACCGAGAATTGGTGTTCCGCAAAGTGGCATTCTGCGAAATGGGTTGTAATAATGGCGAATATTTAAATGCTATCCGCTTTATTTTATCAGGCTGAGCGACGGGGGGAGTTGTTTTCTACTGTACTGTGAGGAAAATTTGTATATTAAAACACCCATTAACTCCCCAGAAACTTGCAAAACTCGAGATTGTGACAAAGATCATCCGAAAATCACGATTTATGTACAACACAGTTTAGTTTGTGGCAATACGAAGTTTGCCGGGTCAACTAGTTTACTTATAAATATCGAATTATGGTTCAAAACGCCAAATCGTTGGAATCAGAAAAGAATCGGAATCTGATTTGGAATAAATCATACCTACGACTTCGATAAGAGGATTTTGAATTTTCGTCTGAGACGGTTGAAAGCTGCATATCACCAGAAGTATCAATTGGAATTTCAACCCCGTTTTCCTCATTTTCAGTATCTATATTGAAAATATAAAAATTGTTTTTTATTAAAATTTATATAAGAATAAATCTATCTACTTTTCTGAATAATTTTTTTTAAATTAGGAAAACATTGGTATTCTTTTCTTCAGTAACACCCACCGTTACTTACTTGATGTGTTGTTGCTGTGCATTACCAATTGGCATGTTTCCAATCTTTTAGGAAATTGAATCAGTCGGTCCGTTTTAACATTTTCGAAGTTAAATGATTGTAGTCCTGTACTTTTCCATCCATTGATGATTGTTGCAGGTTTCAGAACAATATCGTTTGTCTGTTTTAGCAATTTAATAAACTCTACTTCGTTAAATGTATTGTCAAAATTTATAGTTTTCCATTGTTGGTATAGCTCTGCATATTTGGCTTTCAGGGGTCCGAAAACAGCCACATTCAGCACCTGAAGTATGTGTGTTGAATTCAGATATAGCACAAGCAACATTATTTGTATAGCTTTAGAGAATGATGACCGGAATAACCATCTACAACCAGTACTATCGGGTGCGGAATTCCCATTTCCGCCCATCGGTTGTTCAAATGTTCAGTTACGAAATAATAGAATGCCTCGCCTTTCATCCATCCTGAGGCCGTTTGGTTAAAACCAAAATTTGCTCCTATGCTACCAGAAACTATTGCGACACTCACAATATTTGCAAAAGTTTCTTTAAAGGTTATCAGAGGGGAAATATGCTTTCCATCTCCTGAAACCGCATAAGTACACGTGATGGTTTCTTTTGGTTTTCCATGCTCTACGGCATAGACGGTCTTACCTCCTTTTTTTGTGAATACTTTTCTAGGTAGAGGATTCATTACGAAACTGGTTTCGTCCACATTCCACCATGAACCTGGGCTCTCCAACAGATGAATATTATTTGTGTCCTCGAATTGTTTGCGGACGCACTCAAAATAGTTTTTCAAACGTTCCATTGTCAATCCCGCAGATGCTCTTCCAAGCGCCTCTGGTGTTCTTTTTGCGATTTCAGAATGTCGTCTGAGGAAACCTTTCAACCATCCCGTCGTTGGCAAATGTCTCTTGAAAAACTTCCCCTCCATAGAAGTAAGCTGCGCAGCAGCATTCAAAATTTCTTTGGTAGTTTTAGGATATCCCGACGAAGCGCATAGGTAGGGGAGTGTCGTTGTGGTTGGGCCACGTTTTGGAAGTCGCCCATAACTTTCGTTTCAAAAGGAATTTTGGAAATCTAAATATATCGTTACAAAGGTCTAAGAATAAGGTATATTTCCGGAAAGTTTTGAACTGATTGCTTGAAAAACAAAAAAGTTATAGGCATTTTCGTGAAGACAAAAAATGTTGTCATAGTCAGGCCATATTGTACAGGTTGGGCCACCGCAGAAAATCTAAGACATATGTATTGAAATTCTATATAGAGACATGAAAAGAATGAATTCCGTGAACAACGGTTCATATAGGTACAAATACCCTAGTTTTAATAGCATTTTTGCGAAATTTTGGCGATCTTGTGAAATCAGTATTGCTACAATCGCCTTTTCCGAAGTGTACAACTACAATGAAAAAAACAACAAAAATCTAGGTTCTTGTCGTATTAATTGTGCTTTATTTCATCACATTTTACGTGACTGACATTCTCTAGCGATTATTACGCTTCTGTGCTTGAAATTATGGTGGCCCAACCATGACTACTTAAGTGGCCCGACCTTTACAAATAGCGCTTTTCTAGTATTTCACCTTAGCCTTCCCAAACACCTTACTGGAGGGGATTTTTCTATAGTCTTCGTGTGCAGCACAACACACTTCATACATTTTCAAAATTTACCTCGATAATTGCATTTCATGAATCATTTCTTAAAGAAAAGTTCATTGCACCTGGAAAACTTTTTTGTAAGATTTAGTCACTGAATTCAGTACGGGTGTTTTGAATACGTGATTAAAACTCACAATATTGTGGAAAGTTAGCTATCACAGTAAGAAGTTTTACAATGGTTGTATCATAGATATCATGAGTTACTAAAACTGTAAAATCGTGATGGCCCGACCATAACAGTGGCCCGACGATAACGACAATACCCTAAATCCAATTGGCAATGTCTGATTCATGTTGATTGCTCAACCTGATTTCTTATCTTTGTCGATTGACTCGCGGTATGTTACCAGTCAGATAATGATTTAAAGTTGTTTCGTTTCTAACTAAAAATCCACGCTCTATGATTAGTTGGACTGTTAGTGTCAATTTACATTTATTCTGGTCGACTATCAATGGGTCAAGTTAACTCTGTGCCATCGACATCGATATCTGTTTCGTTAAAATTGTAGAATGACGCGGCGAATTTTGGTGCTAATGAACTGAAGCTGACTGTCGAAATTGCTCAGCAAGCTAACTTAATGGAAGCTTCAATGCCATCACCAAGTATTCCAAATCCAATCAGTGCTTATTAGAACTATCCATATTAGTTATTGAAGAAGAAATAAGTTTTCTCTACTTGCATTACAATGGTTATTGTTACACTATCACAACATAGACGTATGAAGGATGATGGCTTATTCAATGACCATAAAGCTGCCATCGTGAAGTGTTTCAATGCCAAGAAAACCTAATAATGACTGGATGCCATAATTCGCTATTGCAGGGTTTATTAAAATTTTCAAACCGAGAATTACAGCAGAATCCTTTCGGTACAAAAACTGAAATAGTGAGCATAGAAAATATTTTTTGTTCGGTTGTGTTTGGAGTTGAGTTTGGATTGAGTTATTGTCGTGATTTTTATAATACCGTCATCCGGGGCGAGATTGTGCCAAAACCCGAATTAATCCACCTAGCGGCGTGACCTAGCCTTTCTACTGCCACAATAATCATTATTTAATTTCTCAGGAACATCTATAATTAACTTGACTATATTTCTAAATATCCGTTCCGTATTCCTCAAAATCCTTATTTGCCAGTAAAATTCACAACGTATTGCGTAGAATAATTATATTTTCTTTCCTTGGGTGCGTAAATACTTGTAAGCGTCATTTATGTTATTTGATGAACACCTTATTTAGTTTTATAATCGGTCGGCCTTAACTTTTGGGTTTCAGAGCCACATACGAAACTTGTTTTGAACCGACAATATGAAATATGTGTTCATAGCAGATTTTTTGATATTTTTTTTTTTTGAGTGGTTTTAACCCAAAGGGTAGATTTTTTTGATATTTTGATATTAATACCATGCGTTCTAAAGTTAGCATCTTTGAAAAACAAGAGTTCAGAAAAATTATTATATTTCGCTTTTGAAGAAAAAGGATATCTACAACAAAATGATTAATCTCAAAATTTTACTATTAGTTTGCTTGGCTTCAATGCTTGGCAACTTTTTCTTAGCTGGCGCCCCTTCAGATAATTATTTTTGCATGAAAATCAAAACTTAAGCTTCTTTTGAATGTACTTTAATGAAAAGATAGTCATTAACTTGATCACATCGTTTTTCCAATGTTAGAGGGTTAGGAAAATAAGATGAGGTCGGAAAATATTGCAAAAACTGCGCCATAAACATGCTTGAGAATGAGAAATATGATCGATATGATTTCCAGTGCTTGTTATTTTTGATTTATTTATTAAAACATGATACATGACATACGACATCTGTCCTTTAAAATGTCACTAACGAAAACAAATCTTACAAAGTTACTAGCGTGCAACGTTTACTTCCTATTTTTCATATAACATTTCTAAGCTCTAGTATCTATGGATTGAAAAGAGCATCTATTAATGCGCAAAATTTGTATGAAATTTGTATAAATTTATTTTGAAAAATCAACTCACTAGTATTTTGATCCTATACACCACTATACTTATATACTTAAATTAACTGCTTTTCTCCGCTTTTTGCTTTTCGTGTACAATTGTGAGTAACAGCAAGTGAAGAAAATGACGATTGAAATCTAAAATCAAAGAAAAGAAAAAACTTTGCAATTGAATCCCGCTATTTAATATTTATTTGCGACAGATACGTAGTTCGTCTACGACGTGCAGGCTTCATCAGTGTCTTATTTCAAAGCGTATACGTATCTGTCGCGAATAAATATTAAATAGTGGAATTTAGTCGGTAAAAGTTTTTTTCTTTTCTTTTATTTCAGAGTTCGTATTCCACTAAGAGGCTTCAAAAACTTCTGACTTTTGACATGTTTCTCACTTTTCTTGAATTTCATTGCAAATTGTCATCACATACACATACATACATACATACATAAATACATACATACATACATAAATACATACATACATACATAAATACATACATACATACATAAATACATACATACATACATAAATACATACATACATACATACATACATAAATACATACATACATACATAAATACATACATACATACATAAATACATACATACATACATACATACGTTACACCACAACTACCCGACCAAAGCGCACCCGAAGTCAAGACGTCAGCGAAAACCCAGCCGGGACCCATAGCAACAAACCGAGGAACCAAACCATCAACGCAACCTAGTGATGGGCAATCCGCTCCTGATCCATGTAAAAGATCCGGATCCGTAAAAAGAATGACCGATCCGTGAATCTTCTCTTTTAAGACACGGATCTTTCCCGTGCGACTTTTAGTTTGCAGCGAACTTTATTAGGTTTTATTTCACTGATGACAGTTCTACCTAGAATTTCATTTTTCTTATCTAGTAGTTCTTCGTTCTCTTCACTCTATTTCAGGTTGCTGTCATGAAGGTAGTCTACTGACAAGACAGGATATAACAAGATCAGAGACAACAGGCCGTATGAATAAAAGAGTTAGAGCAAATGCTCCCATACGATTTAAATGGGAAAAGCAAAGCAACCTGTTTTATTCATACGGCCTAATGGCTCTATTCTTCGCGCGCTTTAATAATAAATTCAAATTTGTATTTGAATGGAAATGTCTCCGTAGCCATAATGCATTTAAACAAAATGAGAGAACATCATCCCTGTCACGACAGTTGCCAGCTGAAGCCGCTTCCGATAGTGGTGGTAATAGAGGTAGACAACAAACTTTTAAACAAAATTTATACAAGACAACGCATGTATTTAATGCTGCGCAGTATGACGAATGCAGCGTGTTCTTTCCCCTCTTTCGTTTATCGTAAAAAATAAAATTATCAAAAGTCAGAATTTTTCCTTTCTTACGTTGCCGATAATAAACAAAACGAACATGTTTCATTATCTACATCCCACATGCAACAAATTTTCTGAAGCATAAAACCGCATACGATTGCGTAATTCTTACAGCTGCTATCAAATTTGACGTAAAATCGAGCCAGCAAGCCTGGCTCAAACGGCTTCAAGAAAAATGTATGAGAATGACGTTCATGCCAGGGATGTGGAGAAAACCCGTTTGAAATCACTGCTTGTACGAGAAACGCGTACACGTGAAGCATGCATGGCCACGCAATCTCCGTAGAATCTTCTACAGAGTTATGTCTTTCTCTCTATGGAGTAACATTGACTCTTTTTCTAAAATTCTGCCTGAAGAGTAGGGAAAACCCCAGTGTAACTAAATATATTTAGTGTAACTAAAGATCCGAGGAACCGTTCCGAAGATCCGGATCCTTGACTAAATGAACCGGCTCTGATCTGATCAGTCTAGTGATCCGTTTTTCCCATCACTAACGCAACCATCGATCAACAACCGATGACGACTGCAAGACCCGATCGAACCACGCGGACAAAGGTTGAATCAGAATCGAACCACCCGAGGAAACGACGCATCAGCAGATTCAGTAGATATAAGCCTTATAGAATTAATTTTCAATTCAGTCTTGTGTGTAGTTAGGAACGATCAAGTGTTAAAAGTATAGTGAATAAATTTTTTTATGCTAACGTGAAACTTTATAGCATAATTGGCGCAGTCTTAAGGCAAGTGGTTAAACGAAGTGAACAGTGTTAACAGAGCGAACATCTAGTAGCACAATCACCAAGTCTACAAAGGAGGATTAATCCCGCCACTTGGAACCCGACACTATCTACCCAGGCTCCAGGAGATGAGAATAATCTACCTGTAAGTAATCCACGACTTTTAATCAAAAACCATACTAATTCAGAGGTGCGAGCCCCCACCAGCGGTAAGCAGACACCTGAAATATCACAAAAGAAAAATAAAACTAACTAACCACTAATCGCGAAAGCGCAGTGTAAGTGAATAAAGTGAATATCGTACTCGTACTCAAGCATGGCTGAATTTAAATCAGACCTTTCGGATACGGAACTGGACGATGTTCAACCAGTTCCGATTCCACAAATTACAGTTGAAAGTTTGCTCCAGCACATTAAGAGTCTAACCAACAACCAAAACGAACTAATCGGTCAAATTAGACACTTGAAAGCAAAAGCTGAGGATCCCTTCTTACAATTTAGGACCCCAGCAAAGCAAAGCCATGGGTTTATACCGTCTTTAGACATTACCCTTCTTTATCGACAGACTTCGCAGCCGGCTGTTAGAGTACAGGAAAATTACGGGGCCAGTGCAACAATCCTACTGACACTAACTAGCAAGCACCGCCTAGCCGAGATTCGAACATACGACGACTGGCTTGTTAGACCAGCATCGTACCTCGAAGCTAGGCTGGGCGGACCCCAGACCCCATTAAAAACTTAGCAACATTTACGGGTAATAAAAAAGAGACCCACGCTTGGCTAGAGGACGCCGAAAATACTCTTGATCTTTTTAAAAGCTATCAAGACGAACCGGTGTATAGTCAACTGGTCAGGGCAGTGAAAAATAAAATTACGGGAGAAGCAAAAGAAATTTTGATTGCTGCTGGTAACCCGAACGGTTGGGCAGAAATCAAGGAAGTAATTTTAAACTCCTACGGAGACAGACGCGATCTAACGTCGCATATTCAATCCTTGTTCTACATTACCCAAGGAAAAAAGACGTTAACTGAATATTATAACAAAATAAAGACCATCGATACTGCTATCAAATCAACAGCAGCAATGATGGAGGACTACGTTAACTCAACAAAAGCAATAAATAGCCTAGTGAGCTTAATAACGCTCACCAGATTTATAGACGGACTGACGGATGATTTACCAATGCATGTCAGAAGCTACAGGCCAAAAAGCCTGGAGGAGGCTTATGCCATCACAACCCAATACGCGAATGCTGCATACAGACAAAAATTTAATAAAAGACCGCCATCCGACCATATCAACAAAACCCGAATTAATCCACCTAGCGGAGTGACCTAGCCTTTCTACTGCCACAATAATCATTATTTAATTTCTCAGGAACTTAATTGTAGATGTATTAGACTATATTTTATATTAGACTATATTTTTAAATATCCGTTCCGTATTCCTCAAAATCCTTATTTACCAGTAAAATTCACAACGTATTGTGTAGAATAATTATATTTTCTTTCCTTGGGTGCGTAAATACATGTAAGCGTCATTTATGTTACTTGATGAACAAAAGATAATTTTTACAGACTTGAATGAATATGTATAGAAAATTAGAAATTAACCCTCTAACGGGTCTACAGACGGCCTTAACTTTCGGGCTTCAGAGCCACATACGAAACTTGTTTTGAATTGACAATATGAAGTATTTGTTCATAGCAGATTTTTGATATTTTGATATTAATACCATGCATTCAAAAGTTAGCATCTTTGAAAAACAAGAGTTCAGAAAAATTATTATTATATTTCGCTTTTGAAGAAAAAGGATATCTACAACAAAATGATTGATCTCAAAATTTTACTATTGGTTTGCTTGGCTTCAATTTTGCAATATATCTGAATTAGAAAAAAATTACTCAATAGAGCATTAGATATGAAAACGAGAAATGGAACTATTTCTTAGCTAGCGCTCCTTCAAAATGTCAAAAATTCTGTTCTGAACACATTTTGCATGATGTCAATTCAAAACAAATTTCGTATGCGGCTTTTGAGCTCCAAACGCGAAGGCCGTCAACAGGCCGCCTTACCCGTTAGAGGGTTTAATTAACTGCTTTTCTCCGCTTTTTGCTTTTCTTGTACAATTGTGAGTAACAGCAAGTGAAGAAAATGACAATTGAAATCTGGAATCAAAGAAAAGAAAAAACTTTTCGATCGAATCCCACTATTTAATAATTATTTGCGACAGATACGTAGTTCGCCTACGACGTGCAGGCTTCATCAGTGTCTTATTTCAAAGCGTATACGTATCTGTCGCGAATAAATATTAAATAGAGGAATTTAGTCGGTAAAAGTTTTTTCTTTTCTTTAATTTCAGAGTTCGTATTCCACTAAGAGGCTTCAAAAACTTCAGACAATTGACATGTTTCTCACTTTTCTTGAATTTCATTGCAAATTTTAAAATTGCAAATTGTCATCACATACATACATACATACATACATACATACATACATACATACATACATACATACATACATACATACATACATACATACATACATACATACATACATACATACATACATACATACATACATACATACATACACACATACATCACACACATTGAATAAAATCAACATTTGATTGATATGTTTTGATTTCACACGTTTTGACGGTTTAATATACGGTGCTTAAGTGTTAAAGTTTGAATAACTTTTGAATGAAGTGTCCGATTTTAAATAACTCGGTTTCGTTTGATAGATCTCAGCAGTAATTTTTAAATAATCATAAAATGTGTGATGTTTTTCATTAAATTAATGCTTATATGTTACATAAATATGTTTTAAATACTATTTTTTCACATTTCTTTATGTAACTTTCAAACTACAAGTCCAATCGTCATGAAATTTAGAAGTTAAGGGTTTGCAAGGCTCCTCTTTCATATGCAATCAATTTTGTTCAAATCGGTTAAGAGGCCTATGAGATAATGAAGTCCCATATTTTTCGTATTTTTATACATAACTTTTGAACTAAAAGTCCGATCAGTATGAAATTCAATACCAACCAATGGGACACCTAGACCTTTCATTTGACACTAAGAACATTAAAATCGGTCCAGCCATCTCCGAGAAAAGTGAGTGAGATTAAAAGCGTCACATACACACACACACACACATACACACACACACACACACACACACATACATACACACACACAGAAAATGCTCAGTTTTCGAAACTGAGTCGAATGGTATATAACATTCGGCCCGCAGGACCTTCTTTCCATTTCCGGTTTTCCAAGTGATTTCTATACCTTTATACTATATATTTATATAGTAGAAAGGCAAAACGTTAGACAAACAAATTCTAACTTTAATAATCCAAATGTACCTCTCGTTAATATTTCAAAACCGCCTACAAATTTTAATAACAATAGTAACCAATTCATCGCAAAACCGTCCACCTCAAATTTCAATAACCCACATACAAAATCTTATGGGTCCGGAAAATTTAAAACAAGAGCCGCCCCACCGGACGACGACGTTTCGATGAGAACGGCAAGGTCTCATACAGAGGTTAACAACCATGAAACCGAACGCAAAAACTGCGAGGACGAATTTGACACCTCACAGCAACAAGACGAAAACGTGCTTAACTCGGACGACGACGATTACTTTGTCGACGAGGAATTAAATTTTCACGTGGAAGAAGCATGCCCTCAAGAAAGTGATCAACAACTATAGAGACGTTCTTTACGTGGAGACAGATAAACTGTCGTTCACCCACAAAATAAAGCACAACGTCAGAACGGTCGACAATGTGCCAGTACACTCCAAATCGTACAAATATCCTTACGTATACGAAAGTGAGGTACAAGACCAAATAAAGAAAATGCTTGCGGACGGAATAATCAAGGAATCTATATCACCATACACCTCTCCTGTATGGGTAGTCCCAAAGAAACCTGATGCGTCTGGCAAAAAGAAATTTCGTTTAGTCATTGATTATAGAAAACTTAATGAAAAAACAATCAATGATAAATATCCCATACCAGAAATCACGGATATTCTGGATAAATTAGGTAAAGCAAAATACTTCTCAACGATCGATTTGGTTTCTGGCTTCCACCAAATTCAGTTGGCAAAGGAAGATACAGAAAAAACCGCTTTTTCGGTAAACGGTGGCAAATACGAATTCACTCGTATGCCATTCGGATTAAAGAACGCCCCAGCGACGTTTCAAAGAGTCATGGACTGCATTCTAAGAGACTTAATCGGAGTATGCTGCTTCGTCTACATGGACGATATAATTGTCTTCTCCAGCTCCCTTCAAGAACACGCAAAAAATCTATCTCAAGTGCTTGAAAAATTAAAGGACGCGAGATTAAAAATTCAACTTGACAAATGCGAGTTTTTTAGAAAAGAAACTCAGTTTTTAGGTCATACAGTCTCTGAAGACGGAGTACGACCAAATAGCGACAAAATAGAAGCTATTAAACAATGGCCACTACCTTCAAGTGAAAAAGAAATAAGGCAATTTTTAGGAATGCTCGGTTACTACAGGCGATTTATCAAGGATTTCGCAAAAATCGTTAAACCACTAACAGCACTCCTCAGGAAAGAAACTGAATTTGAAATTACACCCGAAATAAAAAGGTGTTTTGAAAAATGTAAAGAACTTTTAATGCTTGACCCGGTATTAGCTTACCCAGATTTCAATAAAGAATTTTTACTAACAACAGACGCAAGCGACTATGCCATAGGCGCTGTGTTGTCACAAGGACCGATAGGGCGGGACAGACCTATCGCATATGCTTCAAGGACATTAAACCAAACAGAAGAGCGCTACTCAACGACAGAGAAAGAATTCCTGGCAATTGTATGGGCAGTGAAGCACTTCAGACCTTATCTTTATGGAAGGAAGTTCAAAATGTTCACAGACCATCAACCACTAACTTTCTCATTTAGTAACGCAAACCATAGAATTATTAGAGGAAAATTGGCTTTAGAAGAGTTTGATTATGAACTTATCTATAAGCCAGGCAAACAAAACGTAGTCGCCGACGCATTGTCACGCGTAAATTTGAAAAACCATTTAAACATGCATTCGCAATCATCACTATCTTTAAACGTTGAGCCATCTGAGCGAGCAGCAGAAGATTCAGATGATGAAAGCGACGTAATGACGGTACACTCGGCAGTCACAAGCGACGATTATTTTATCAGATATACCGAAAGGCCAATCAATGTTTTCAGAACGCAAGTTTTATTTAAGATCGGTAATATAGAGTTATCAGCGTACGAGCAAGTCTTTCCAAAATTCCATAGACACACAATTGTCAGAAAAGAATACACCGAAGAAAACGTGGTAGAAATATTAAAACGAACCCTCAACCCGAAGGGTGTAAATTGCTTAAAAGTCCCCGTGTCACTAGCACAATTGGTCCAAGAAACTTACAAAAAACACTTCTCAAGTAATAATATATACAAAGTTTTCATTTCAGAAACCTTACTGGATGACATAAGAATGGAAGAAGAGCATCGTGGCATAAAGGAAAATAAGAACCAAATAATGCAAACCCATTTTTTCCCACAACTCGACCGAAAACTCAACATTTTTATCAATTCATGTGATATTTGCAAAAAAGCTAAATATGACAGAAAACCACCGAAACTAATAAGAAAGAGTATATTTGGAGAAAAACCTTTCGATCGAGTTCATATAGACATTTTCTTTTTAAAAGGGCAAAAATGGCTCACTATAGTCGACTCCTTTTCCAAATTCGCAAACATCATCCCATTAACCACTAGAACTATCATTGACATAAAAACCGCGATTACCGAGCACATTAGACAGTTCGGAAGACCGAAGACTATAGTATGTGACCAAGAGCCATCTTTTAGGTCTATAGACTTCGTAGGATTCCTTAACGATCTCGGAATCGAAATACACTTCGCGAGTGGATCGAACTCGAACGGCATAGTGGAACGGTTCCACTCGACACTAATAGAAATTTTCCGCACGAATAAGGCGAAGTTTAGCAATCTGACGATAAACGAACAAATAAACATCGTAATAGACATCTACAACAATAGCTTCCATTCAGCCATCAAAAACCAACCGCGAAACTTAATATTCAATAACTCAGGAACAACAAATATGGAAGAGATATCGGAAACAGCAAAAAAATTACAGTCAGCGGTAAAAATCGAACTAAATAGGCGAAAAAACGAATATGAACAACAGCACGAAACTAACAAAAAACCCACAAATCTTTACCCTGGCGACATTAAGTATATTAAAAACTCACAACGCCTAACAAAAGATAAAGACCCATTTAAAACTACAACCGTTAAAACCAACAATGAACTAACATTTGAAGATGTCAACGACATCAAAATACATAAAAACAGAATAAAAAACTAACCAATAAACCAATCATTTAATTCTCGTTACAGTCTACCATTCATCGCCTTAATAAACAGTACCAAATTTAAAGATGTATCCCATAACAATGGCATAATAGCCATAAAGCTAAAACAAGTCAGGATAAGGTTAGGATTTGAGAGGATTATACATAAAATTAACATCCAATCTATCGAGAATAACATAGACTATATCGAAAGAACAGCTGAAAACCTGAAAATCATTGACCATTTACGTAACACACTAGATTTCAAAATCCAATATGCTAGAGGAAAATTGATGAGTTTGTATTCCCACAGAACCAGAAGAGCACTAGTCAATGTATTAGGATCAGTGATAAAATTGTTAGCAGGCAATCCAGACAATGACGATCTAGAAATCATAAATCAGAGTTTAGGTACCCTAGCAAAACAGGAAAATTCAGTCTCGAAATCTCTATCAAGACAAATAATCATCAATGAAAAAATACAAAACAAAATCAATAATATTACGGATATTCTCAAAAAGATTAACAAACACATCGTAGAGCAAAGGAACAGTTCGTTAACTGTTAGGGCCGATTTGGAATACATCAACCTGATCATAAACCTTGACTTAATAATCCAAATTCTTAGTAATATAGAAGAACAAATAGAATTTGCCAAATTTAGCGTTTTAAACAGGAATTTATTCTCATTTGAAGAGAAAAAATATATTTTTAACAGACTAAATGCACAGAAACTAAAATTAGATTACTTAGACCAAATATTTCAGTATAGCTCAGGAAGCGTAATTGTAGGCCGAGGCGAAATTCTAATACTGGTGAAAATACCCATTCTGGACGACAACGAGTTCGATCTGATCAACATTCAACCGCTCAACATAAATAACACACGAATCCACACAAACATAAAGCTGGTGGCAAAGCATGGAGACTCCATTTACAAACAGACTGAACATTGCGACATATGTGAAAAGACAACTCTTCTCGAGGACGAATGCATCCATAACCTCTTAAATCACCGCACACCAAAATGCGACATAAAACCCGTAAGACAAACTACCCGTGTAGAAGAAATCAAGAAAGGAATCATACTTATTGACACAAACGAAAAAGTACTGATTTCCGATTCATGCAACAGCTCTAGATTGATCAACACTCCGACAATCATAGAAGCAAACAATTGCACAATAAAAGTGATGAACATTACATACAATAGCCAAGTCTCTCTGGAAAATAACGAAGAATACCTCCTTCCAGTGTTTGGAAGCAAGATGATACAACTAAACTACACGGAAGAACAAAACGAGTTCTCTCACCTCAAATTGGAAAATTTGAACAGCCTCCAGGACGTAAAACTGGATTTGCATCGTTCTAAAAGAAGAACAACCATCGGAGGAGGAATTCTCCTCATACTAATCATTATCTGCTCTCTTACTATTTATATTATCAACAGAAAAATCAAATCAAAGGAAGAATCCTTTCTAGAAATCCATAACCATGCTGGAACCACCACGGAACCTAAAGACCCTATCAAGCAAATTAAACCGACACCATTACCAAGTCTCATCCTTTTCGGTAAATCGCCCGAGGACGGACGACAATCTAAGAGGGGAGGCGTTACACCACAACTACCCGACCAAAGCGCACCCGAAGTCAAGACGTCAGCGAAAACCCAGCCGGGACCCATAGCAACAAACCGAGGAACCAAACCATCAACGCAACCATCGATCAACAACCGATGACGACTGCAAGACCCGATCGAACCACGCGGACAAAGGTTGAATCAGAATCGAACCACCCGAGGAAACGATGCATCAGCAGATTCAGTAGATATAAGCCTTATAGAATTAATTTTCAATTCAGTCTTGTGTGTAGTTAGGAACGATCAAGTGTTAAAAGTATAGTGAATAAATTTTTTTATGCTAACGTGAAACTTTATAGCATAATTCATACATACATACATACATACATACATACATACATACATACATACATACATACATACATACATACATACATACATACATACATACATACATTGAATACAATCAACATTTGATTGATACGTTTTGATTTCGTACGATTTAACGGTTTAATATACGGTGCTTAAATGTTAAAGTTTGAATAACTTTTGAATGAACCGTCCGATTTTAAATAACTCGGTTTCGTTTGATAGATCTCAGCAGTAATTTTCAAATAATAATAAAATGTGTAACATTGAATTAATTCTTAAATGTTACAAAAATATGTTTTAAATACTATTTTTTCACATTTCTTTATGTAACTTTCAAACTACAAGTCCAATCATCATGAAATTTGGAAGTTAAGGTTTTGTAAGGCTCCTCTTTCATATTGCAATCAATTTTGTTCAAATCGGTTAAGGGATCTATGAGATAATAAAGTCCCATATTTTTCGTATTTTTATACATAACTTTTGAACTAAAAGTCCGATCAGTATGAAATTCAATAGCGACCAATGGGACACCTAGACCTTTCATTTGACACGAAGATCATTAAAATCGGTCCAGCCATCTCCGAGAAAAGTGAGTGAGATTAAAAGCGTTACATACACACACACACACACACACACACACACACACACACACACACACACACACACACACACACACACACACACACACACACACACACACACACACACACACACACACACACACACACACACACACACACACACACACACACACACACACACACACACACACACACACACACACACACACACACACACACACACACACACACACACACACACACACACACACACAGACACACACACACACACACACACACACACACACACACACACACACACACACACACACACACACACACAGACACACACACAGACACACACACACACACAGACACACACACAGACACACACAGACACACACACACACACACACACACACTCACACACACACACACACACACACACACAGACACACACACACACACACACACAGACACACACACACACACACACACACACACACACACACACACACACACACATACACACACACACACACACACACACACACACACACACACACACACACACACACACACACACACACACACACACACACACACACACACACACACACACACACACACACACACACACACACACACACACACACACACACACACACACACACACACACACACACACACACACACACACACACACACACACACACACACACACACACATACATACATACACACAGAAAATGTTCAGTTTTCGAAACTGAGTCGAATGGTATATAATATTCGGCCCGCAGGACCTTCTTTCCATTTCCGGTTTTCCAAGTGATTTCTATACCTTTATACTATATATTTATATAGTAGAAAGGCAAAAAGCACAGGTTTTTGTTCTTTAGCTTAGTATACACACAATGTAGGAGCTAAGTTGATTTCAAACCTGTCAATACATACTAGATTGTTCAATTAACCTTCCTAATGCATTAGAAAAAAATTACATATTATGCATTAAGGGTCGAAAACGACCCAAGTTTTGAAATTGCTCTCATTCATCCATTTTCAATCCGAATTTCGTTTTTTTTATCTCGTTTGAAAGATATGGCCAAAAACTAGCACCCAAAGTATGTTGGGGAATATTTGTTGACTGATGGCCACTTCTGCGTCGGTTCCGGAACACCCACTACCAGGTCCCGGGGAACATTTTTATGTTTTGAGATAATTCATTTTGCGGCACATCAAATCACATTGGCTTGACAAAATAAGATTAATGGAAATGCAATGGGAACATTTTGGACCCAAGCGGCCGTTTCCTCATTGGTTCTGGAACATACGGTACCCGGTTTTTGAGGACAATTTTAAATTTTAGGATGATTTCTATTGCGACACGTCAAATTACATCAGCTTGATAACGTAAGACTATTGAAAGTATAATAAAGACATTTTGAAGGCAAATGGCTACATCAGCATTGGTCCCGGAATTGGTCCATTTGGCTTCTAAATGACATTGTTTTACTTCAATCAGTCTTATTTTATCAAGCCGATCTGATTTGATATGTCGCATTATGAGTTATCCTAAAATACAAAAATGTCCCCAAAAACCGGGTATCGGATGTTTCAGGACCGATGCTGATGTGGCCATTTGCCTTCAACATGTGTTTATTATACTTTCAATAGTCTTACGTTATCAATGTGATGAAATTTGACGTGCCGCAATAGAAATCATCTCAAAATTCAAAAATGGCCTCAAAAACCAGGTACCGGATGTTCCGTAACTGATGGGGAAGTAGCCATTCGGGTCCAAAATGTCCCCATTGTACTTCCACTAGTCTTATTTTATCAAGCCAATGTGATTTGATGTGCCGCAAAATGAATTATCTCAAAATATAAAAATGTTCCCCGGGACCTGGTAGTGGGTGTTCCGGAACCGACGCAGAAGTGGCCATCAGTCAACAAATATTCCCCAACATACCTTGGGTGCTAGTTTTTGGCCATATCTTTCAAACGAGATAAAGAAAACGAAATTCGGATTGAAAATGGATGAATGAAAGCAATTACAAAACTTGGGTCGTTTTCGACCCTTAATGCATAATATGTAACTTTTTTTGCTGTGGCTCTTCTAGATGTCGCTGAAAGCTGAAACTCCCCCACAATGCTAATTTTCCAAAGTTAGGAAAAGTCAGAAAATTTCAAGTCTCTAGCTCGTACCGTTACTGAGTATCAAGCTTTGTAAGTATGCCGATGGGTCGAAAACGACCCCAATGCACTAGGAAGGTTAACAACTACCGTAGAGATGGTTTAGTTACAATGAAACCAAATTTTACTGGAAGTGCATGAACTTTGGCACAATCTCACCCCTTCTAGGGGGTGACATTGTGCCAAAAACATAAAGTTAGGCTAAAAACCTAAACAGTGAATGTTAGCATGTTTATAAACAATACACATAAATATCAGTATAAAATAGTTCATATGGGGCCGTCCATGAACTAAGTGGACTATTAAGGGCAGGGGGTCGGCCAAAAATAACGCATCATACAAAAAGTATGAACGAAAATGACCCGGAGAGGTCTGAAAAACTAAAAATGAGTTTGTAATCAATGGGCAGTCTTTATATAGCGAGTAGCGTTTCTAGGGTTAACAAGGGAGAGATATATGAAGGGGTATATCCTAAGGGGGCATACCTATTTGATCATTTAACAAAAGTAACCATTACTTCGTTCGAGAACCTGCGGCCGCAGAACATGTGGCCTATCCCACCCCCC
The DNA here is from genome assembly GCF_943734655.1 of Sabethes cyaneus. Lineage (NCBI taxonomy): Eukaryota > Metazoa > Arthropoda > Insecta > Diptera > Culicidae > Sabethes > Sabethes cyaneus. The sequence continues at coordinate 94,887,284 of NC_071353.1, read as the reverse complement.
TCCCCCCTCCTTAAAACTGACAGTTTGTACACGGTACAATATATTCGTCTTATATTCAAAGTGTTTATTCAAAGTATCTGAAATTTCCAGAGAAAAAGTAAAAATTAGTTTGAATTATTTAGCAGACCTATGATGCTGTCTGCTCCAAAATGGATGATGCAATCTAATCTGTCAAAATATTGTGCTCAATAGTAAAGAATGTGAGTGTACTAGTGTATACTGACGTATTTTTGTTGTGTATGTGAAATCCACAAATTGGATCGATCAGTATAGCTTGGCACAATCTCACCCCCGTGAAGCGAGTTTCGAAAAATATTATTCTCGTAATCAACACTTATCCAACGCATAATAAGCTTTCAATACATTGTAAATGATTAGTTTATATACCTTCAAAATAGCAAGTTGATGCGATTTCTAGTTTGGGTTGGTTTATGCAGGACATTTTTTACAAGCGTTATTTCCGAGTATTTTTGATCGCGAACTTTGAAACCCTGTTTAGGCTAAATGGTTTGCTAATATTATCTGTATTCCATTCTAAGTTATGAATAAATATGTAATGTTCATCATCATTTTGAATTTAGGTCACCAGTTTCTATAGATATGATAAATTTTCACAAAGAAACATTTTTGGTTTTTGGCACAATCTCACCCCCGTGGCACAATCTCACCCCGGATTTATTGAATTCATTGAAAATATGCCTATAAATCTCGTATAATATAGTAAATTGTACATGTCAGTAACTAACTACTGAGCAATAGAAACATAGATATTAAACGCTTCACGTTTAATCAAAATGCCATTGGTATGGTTTTGGTTGATTTTGCCATGCCGGTAATGAGGGCTCCCAAACACAGATTTCAATTTGTATTACGTGCAAATATTCTTATAGAGCAAGATTCTCACTCATCATTCGCATTCATCACTTGACTGTTCAGCGGGGTAGTCTGTTTTCCTTTTGCTCTGTGTAAGACCCCACCAGCGGTAATCTTACACAGATACCAATAGGAAAAGTTCCTTCGTCATGTGTCAGAAGAAGATGGGTGGTGCATAACTGTGACGGAGATCTTTCCTCGGACGCAAAACCCCAGCGAAAAGAGAAGAAAACTGAATCTTCAACACTTTTAGCACGCTGATCGAAAACTCTAAGGTCAGACAGAAATCAGCCGGTTCCTATAGTCACAAAACCAGAGTTATCTAAGAAAAAAAAAACTAAACACAAACCCATCTTTTAATTTTTGCTTTCATTTTGGTTTTCGGAAGATTTCGAAAAAGCAAAGGCCTATCTAGCAAAAAAAGGGAGCACGAATTAAAGTACACGCACGACATTCATAAATTTCATAAAGCTTACGACGTAGAAATTGTTATAGCTATATCTGAATAACATGTAATACTTATTTATTTATAATTGGCATTACAAACTCCAAATTTGAACTTTAGATTTGAGCGACAAATTCAATTTTTTTGTAAGTTGGACGCACCTTTCTATAAATAATATTTTAGTCGCAGATTTTCGTAAAGAAAAAAGTGGCAGGCTTTCGTTTCACACGAAAACTAGTTGTATATTTGACAAACACCATATATGGGCCGAAATGGAGGCGGCATTTCAGAGCACCCGGGCCAATAGGACCTATTATAAATAAAGTGTTTCAGCACAAAACTTCCTTCCTTAATACATCTTTTTGCTGTACTGTTGAAACATTTCAGTTCAACTACATAATAATTATATCGGTAAAGCTTTCAAATAAAACCGAAAAGAATTAACCAAAAAAGAAGTCCATTAACATAACTCATAAGCGAGTAAACAGTTTGGTCACATTCTGGCGATACATCAACGATGTTAATGAGTTTCATATTAATTATAAAGTTGCTTGTTTGGTTTTAGTAATCTGATTTTGTTACGGCATTTGTGAATGAACCATTATTAGTAACATTGTCTTTCGCTGCTTTTTTAAATGCTTCAACGGTGCTGTATATTAACATACACAAGTTTCTGTTATTTTATGCTTTTTAATCAAATTTGAATATAGGTCCCACTTACCCCGGTGAATGAGGCAAATGGGTCCAATTGCCATAATTTGGAAAATTCTCCTTAGATTCATTTTATATGAATCAAAAACTCACTTTCGTAATTAGACCTTCGAAGTGATACCACTGAAGAGTTTCTGTGCTGCAAAAATTTTATTATAATCCTTGGGGTAGATTATATAATCGAATAAACCCTAGCTATACAATTTGTAGTTCCCATTTGCCCCGGGGTACCTTACATATGACACACACAGATACACATACAACACATAAGAAAACACTAATCATTGTTCAATTGTTGGGCTGAAAAAATGACGTAAAAACAAGACCCTCGACGACTGTGACCGATTTCATATTTTTCAAACGACTTTCATACCTTTCTAATAGATTATAAGAAAGGTAAAAGCTGTTCAACCCTGTGTCCTATTAATAAATAGCAGTAGTATAGTTGTACTACTGAAAAAATTCTTTTTTATTATTTTGTTCATTTGCATGGAAGAAACTATGACAATCCTAATTTAGGTCCATTCAAAAATCAAAAATAGGTCCAATTCAAGATCATGTTGGGTCCATTCAAGATCAAAAAAAGGCTTTGGCAAAAAACGATATATTTAATAAAAGTTTCATCAATTATACATTTTTAAAGTACTGATAATGTAGAAATAAGGTGGTACTTTTCAACAAATAGTAACATCACCACATATTAGTTATAAATAACGAGTAAATTGAGCAGGAGTGCGAGTGGTGGTGTTAAAAAGCGCTAAATAGGTCCATTCAAGATCAATTGCCCAACTATGAAACCATGGCTATAGTTCAACGTACAAATTTTTAATTTTTGCTCACGGTAAAGTAGAAAATAATAGGACACCGCCTTTAGTTTCTGATAACAAATAACAGAAGTTGGCGCAAATGTTACATCATGCGCCATGCGTAAGAGTATGCTTGAAACTATCAATGTTTCCCTGTTGAATACAACAGATGTCATTACTTCGTAACGCATATAGTACATTTCGGAAACAGCTGAATTTTGCGCGACAATAAATTTACTGAACACAGCAACCTTACTCTCTCATGCATCTCAGTTTCTTTTGTGTTTATCGCTAATCGCAATATAACATTTGACACCTGAACCAATAAATAGTTGGTATACATTGTTTTTATTTATTGCGTTCATGTTGCGAAATTTATTTTTTGACGTAGGACTACGTCTTTGTTTACTATACTGAGACTGGGTAGCACTTTGTGAAAACGAAAATAGAAGTGTAACGTTTGAATGAAAGATTTCAAATGCTAATAACGACTAAACTACTGAACGAAACTGAACAATTTATATGTCGTTGGATAGATAAAATAAACAGCAATTTTCTGAGGGATAAGAGCAATTTTAAGGATGGCGTAAGAGGAGGGGGGCTCCTATCCAAAAGGAATACAAATTACCTCAAAGCTCGAGAACTGATCAAGCAAATGGAACCAAATTTGGCATGCGGGGGTTTCAGAAGGCAGGATTTTTTTCTATGGTGTACTGAGATCCCTTCCCCTTCTAAGAGGGGGGGAGGCTCCCTTAAAAATGAAATACAAATTTCCTCACAACTCTAGAACTAATCAAGCAAAAGGAACCAAATTTGACGTGTGGGGGTTTTCGGAAGTAAGAATTTTTTCTATAGTGTACTGAGACCCCTTTCCCTTCTAAGAGCGGGGTTCCTTACAAATGGAATACAAATTTCCTCATAACTTTAGAACTAATCAAGCAAATGGATCCAAATACAAAAATGGAACCAAATCTCACGCAAATAAAACAGAAATTTTTGCGTATGTGCCATATTTTCTGCTATGTAACAAGCGGTAAGCTGTTAAAGTAAACTAGTGACACCTTCTCGGAGCAAGAGAACGTGCCTATTGCCATTCATGTCAGAAGTGAAGGACATTCGAATGGCACATCATATTTGCGATGAACGTGTTTTGGCTTTAATGTTATTTGTAACCAATGACCCTTTTAAAGGCCACACGCGAGTTAAAGTAAGATTATTGAAACATGTCAAGCAACGCATAATCATATTCAATACAATAATCTGTGGGCTGGGCATTCATTACTATTTCATCGTTTATGATGCGCACAAGTAATTTTCAAAAGAAATCTCTATGTCTCAATGGTTGAAGGCGTTGTACTTATTAACTCCCGTCCACGTATTTTCAAAGCTTCCATTGCATTCAATGAAGAATTGAATCTGAATATTTCGCTCTTCTCTTTTCAACATTCATTTAAACAATGGCACTCACAGATTCTTATAAACATACATATGCCAGAAATGCAGTTTACATTAGTCTTTAATAATCTGCTATAGTCCTACGTCACTCTTTCGTACAACCCTCAGGGATGTATACCTTGTAGTTTTTCAAATTGAAATGTCGCAAACATATTCAGCTCCTGGCTCTCGTACGGTATCAAATCACTTTTCAGGGCTCTCGGATGACTGGTAGTAAGATGCTATGGAGAGGTATAGGAAATGTTTGCTTTTTATCAAAATTAGGCGAAGTCATGAAAATTAAGTATAACAGAGTAACTGTACCACAAATAAAATATGATCAGTGATTGTTTTCCAGGTAGGTGAACATAGATAAGTGAGAAATTTTGATTTTACTGCCACTAGAAAAGCGCCATCTCTTGAAAAGTAACGGTTCGTATGGTGTCCTATTCCCCCCATTACTACGCCAGATAAAACAAACCAGATAGCATTTAAATATTCGCCGTGATTGTATAACATTTCGCAGAAAACCAATTCGCGGTTGACCATAACGCGGTTATGAGAATCTTTATTACCATACCATAGGAAATAGGGTTACTTCTGCCGCATTTCGATGGAATTCCGCTTTGCTCTTACCTTCGCTGGTAACGATGGTTACAGTTCCACCCGGGCACGACATCGTGATAAACGAATTTAACATTTTGTTATTTGCGGATCATGTGTAACAAAGAGGGTTTTTTGGCCTATCCCAACTAATAACTTGTATATTCGAGCCACATACACATACATTCTTCACATTTAATTTAATGTCGAATTTGTTTATTCAATCCGGATTGGGAATGGATGAACTTTTTGTGTTCATTTGCTCCTATCTGACAGATAAAATTCAACCAGTTTCAACCCGGATTGAATAAACAAATTCGACATAAGTTTATCTTTAGATAGGGATTATTTCTAATTCCCAGCGTAGTGAGGAAAGCCACCTAATTTTCATCATTTCTTAGGTGGATTCAATGAATACTCCAAAAATTCTGGTGCTGATTTGACTCAAACACACTTACCTTCCGATCCGTGCCCTTTGAATTCACTAAAAAGCGATTAGTAAAGCATTTGATTGAAATTACGCAACTGACATTATTTCTTAAATTCGTCTTACCGTTTAAAAATCCGTCCATCAAAATTTTTCATTGTCGGAAATTAAAATAACAATAATGTTTACGAAGCTAGCGCGCATGTATTTGTGAAGGACGGCATGACAAATGTTATTCTGCAAAATTTCTGCTGGTCATGCAAGTTTTCCCGGCTGCACAATAACGACAATGCGTTGCGTGAGTTATTTTAATTTTATGAATGACGGAAATTGAAACGATTAGTCGACATTTTCTTCTTCGTCGCATGAAAAAACGTAGGAAATTTGGCTGCTAGGAATTCTTTGATGAAAAAAGGTATTTAAATAGATCTCAGTCAACAAATTAAAATATTAGGGAATAACTAAACATTCCTATTGGCAACGGTGAGACACAGAGTCGTGGGTGACACTGAGACATAGCTTTTGCCATGCAAATTTTTTTGAATTTTTTTTGCGTTCAATTGCAAATCAATCCATAGGAATTGACTGTAAATGAATTCTGAAGTGTAAGTTAAAAGTCAGATGTCCAGGATCTGTCCTTTATATGAGAATAAATGTATGTGTGAAAATAATTGAAATTTTCAATCATGCCCATAATAATGTATGCTTTATAGACACAATAAACAACACGACACAATAAACATGTTCTTTATTACCCATTAAAAATATCCCATCACATTAAAAATATGGTTTAAATCGATTTCAAATTGGTGTCGCAGTATGCAATACTCGTTGTCTCACTCTTCCCACCTATTGGTTAACAGTGAGACAAAAATACATCTCCACGTTTGTGGTTGTAACTAATTTAGCTTATAACCAAAACGAACGACTTTTTTTCAGGTAACTAGAAGGATATACCTTTCAAATTGATTGAAGAGCGCGTTGGTAGCTATCATCAAAAAAAGTTAAAATTTTTGAAAAAAAAGTGTCTCACTGTAAACGTCTCTCCCCTAGCACATTATCTAAAATTACGAATCGCCTGTATCGAGTGAGATGTCATTGGATGAGGGTAGCTCAAGTAACATGAGGTTGTAACTGAACGCTATGAGATTTATCCATAGATTTTCAGCGACATATATGTACATATATTAACTGTGAACAAAAGAGCAACAGGAGAATAGCGTTAAGTAAGAATACTGAACGCATCAGGTGTTCAAAGTACAGACGAGGGAGCTTGCTCTTTTCGAGTGAAGCAAAAATTGTTCATAAATCCCTCTTACCATTATATCCACTGTGGCAAACAGGTACGTACGATACGAAAAGCTTCTGAAATTTTATTTACCATTTTACGCCTGTTTTCGTCGTGAATCGGCACCCTCTGTTCCGCTGTGCAAGAATGAAAATGTTACAGCAAACGTACCAACAAATTGAGCTTAGGTTTATCGAAGGGAAACCGGTTTAAACTATACAGATCCTTATTTATTAGGTGTTCATTCTATAACCGTAATCACTCAATAAATTTATTGTATTCTTGCTTCACAACCATAGTGCGTACATGCATATACGACGGTAACAATGGTAACAGTGTCGGACAATGTAGTACCTACTGGTAGGTAATAGTTTACCAATTTAGCACCGCGTGGCAAACATGATGGAAAAGCGCTAACACAGTACACAACCTCAATTGGTGCTTATTTTGTTGTTTCCGCACAGGCTCAGGGTTAAGTGAAAACGATAAAATTAGGATAATTATTATTAGTATTACGTTGCCGATTATGTTGAAGTATATTGTTACTTTTCAAGTTTTGATTTAGTGATATCTAGAGCTGTATTCGATTGCGGCAAGCGTGACCTGACCGCCTCCCGCCAAATAGTCTGCATTCTGGACCCAATACCAATAGATACCAGAAAGATTTGATAAGATAATACCCCGGAAAAAATAACCCTAACTCGAAGATAACAATTATTGTAACGGTAGGTTCAAAATACTGTTGAAACATAAACATTTATTGTCAGAAAAGATAACCATAGCGTCAAAACTATAGTTGTTCACCATAACTTTCATGGTTTTGCAAGATTCTACCATAAAAATGACGAGTTGCTAAGTATCTTAGCAATAAAAAATCTATTTTTTGCGAACGAAATTTTCACTTATGTATTATGTTTATGTATATTTATGTTGATGTTATTGTCCAGTTATGGCATTTTCTGTTAAACGAAAAAGCATAATATAATTCGGCACCAACTGTTCAAATAGGCCAATCTGCAAAATGTAAACAAACTGAGTGAGGGTTATTTTCTGCTGGAATACTATACGGAAAGAAACCCTTACTCGGTTTGTTTACATATTGCAGATTGGCCCTTTTAAAAAGTTGGTGCCGAATTCGAAATGCGCATAATTTGTGATTTAATTAATTAATTTATTTGTTTGTTTATTTTTCTCATCTGACCAATTAGGCCACTTGTGGTGAAATGAAATTTGTAATGAAATGACCAATTCCATTCCATAAAAAACGGAAGCAAAATTATGAATAAAATTTTAATTTGGGACATAAACCTAAGCACGCTTGCTGAAAGAAGACGAACTTCTCAGAGACTGTTGATGGGAATAATCGACTGTAGCAATCTATTAGAAGAAATTAACTTCTATGTACCTCGTCGTATTTTCCGAAATCGAGTTCTCCTCTGGACTCTGGCTCATCGAACTCAATATGACCAGAATAATCCATTGGATTGATGTTGTCGGCTGTTCAATGAAGTGAACCACGTGTTTGATTTTAACATTTGTAAAACTAGGCTTTAGAATGAAATTTTAAAATTAAGATAAGATATGTCTGTACTGCCTTGACGGAAGACTTATAGCAAATAAATAAATCCCGTTTCAATGATGGGTGCACTCAAAAAAACGGACCGTCAAATTTACGTGAAAACATAGGTAATTCTCATCCATCACACTTTTCATGTAACATTCATGTGAGTTATTGGTAACTCGCACTCATACTAACCAGTTCACGTGTGATCCTTGTAAATTTTATCAACTTTCCCATTAACTAGCATCTGAATTTCATGTAAGTTGCTGTACAGAAGTTTACATGATTTTTCACGTGGATGAGACGTGACGATTTTTTAGAGTGTAGAGTCGTCTCTCTGAGCATCATTGATTGACACAATCTGGACCGATGAAAAATAAATAAGAAACTTACGCTGAGAACCATTTGGCGAAAAAAAAAATTTTTTTTGGGGTACATATATGATTACATAAAATTCTTAATAGTAACAAACCGATACTTAGCTTGCTAAGAACATTCCACACAACATACGCAATGTGCATGCCAAGTTTCATCAAAATCAAAATCTGTCAAGCGGTTTGCGGTTTTATTCCGGATCCGGACACATGAATAGCATTTCATTTTTATGTTAAATTTCGAGTTTGAATAAGCACGATTGTGATTTCGCTATAAGAGAATCATCGTTTGACGGATCAGTAGCACATTGGACCAATCAATACTTAGCAAGCAGTTATATAAAAATTTGGTCATCAGATAAAGTGCCTAATTTATGGGTGGACATCATTCCATAGTATTCCTTCAGCGTCTGATATTCTAGCCTCTATAATAATGGCGGCATCGTTGTTGATACAGTGCGTGTTGTGAACGAGTGTAGTAGCCAGAGTGTACGGTGCATTCGAACTCTGAAGACTAATGATTTTCCATACGAGTAACGCTTGCCGTGACTAGGGCGATGGTTTGATTGTCCGTTTTCATCCTAATTAGTAGGCAGCGAAGTTTATTCATTAAACCATACGATTCAAGCCACTCTGGATGCATTCAAAGCGGATTGAGAGGCCTGAGTGGCTATTGTGCAACTATTCTGTTCTACATCCCACAGGTTTTAATTTGAAATTTGCAGGCATAGTCCTACGAGTAAACCAGATATACTTTTAATTGGTCTTTCAGTGATAATACTGGGGATGGCTTTAAAACTAATGTGTTTTAGTGTGATGTGTGTAGCGTGTTTGTATTGGTGTAGTTTATATGTGTTTTTACGTTTATGTGTGTGTGTCCAAGTCACTAAAAATGCATAAAAATTTTATACAGATTTGCATTAGCATTAGCATATGAGATTGCACACATCGTAGATGGCTATATAATCGCATTATATACCTGGCTACGTCCGAACAAGCGCAGGGGAGGTGGGTAGGAATGTTAGTGATAGTATCTACTTTTGAAAGTGCAGGGAACCCATACTACTTTCATAGATGTTACAGGAAAACAGAGGGTATCGTGTTAGTAGGACAAGGTAAACAATAAGGATCATCTGAAGTTTTTGGAGCGTCTTAGTAGAATACGAAACCTAAAATTAAAAAAGAAGAAAACTTATCCAATTTAATTCTACTATATATATTTTATTCACGACAGATACGTATTTCGCCTACGACTTGCAGGCTTCCACAGTGTCTGTTTTCGAACGCGAAATAGGTATCTGTCGTGAATAAAATATACATAATAGAATTAAGCAAAGCATGTATATATAGTATATAATGAATATAAATGGGGAAAAATAGAACAATCTCACCAACAATCCATCGAGAGAAATATAATTTGTCATAGTCATTTGAATTTTCACCAGTTCATCTAATATCCAATAATTTAATTTTTCTTTCTGATATCCATGTGCATTATTTAAACTTGTTACGACCAAAGTTTTCATTGTACAGTAGGAGGTATTTGATGAGCTAAAACGAAACAAATAGTAAAAATAACATATTAGGTTTCCCTGCTACCAAGTCCTTGTGGTTCAGCCTAGTGATGTCCGTTAATCGTTCGATTAATTCAACTAATCGACTAACACATGAAATATTCGAATAATTTTTAATCGAATACTGCCAGCACGAGTAGTTGAATTAATCGAATAGTTCAATGAGTACGAATAATCCTCGTTAATAATGCTCGTTAATCGTTCATAATCGTTTGATTAATCGAATTAATCGAAGAAACATTCGAATATTTTTAATCGTGAAGTACTTGGGTGTCATGGCGGACAGCAGGCTGAACTTCACCAGCCATGTGGATTATGCTTGTGGTAAAGCGTCAACGGCGGTTACTGCGCTGTCCAAGATCATGCCGAACGGCTATGGTCCTAGCAGCAGTAAGAGACGCCTGATGGCCAGCGTTGCCATGTCGGTGCTACGATACGGTGCACCGGCGTGGGCCCCGGCTTTGGAGAGTAAGCGCAATCAGGTATGCCTGAACAAGGTGTTCAGGCTGTTAGCATTGCGTGTTGCGTGCGGCTACCGTACCATATCGTTGGATGCGATTGGGGTTATTGCAGCCATGATTCCAATATGCATACTCCTAGGTGAGGATATCGAGTGCCATAGGCAGAGGAACGTCAGGGGCGCTAGGGACAGAGTTAGGCTGGACTCTATTAGGCGTTGGCAGGCGGATTGGGATCACACCGACCATGGTAGGTGGACCCATAGCCTGATCCAGAACATATCGTCCTGGATCGGCAGAGGACATGGTGAGGTAAACTTTTTCCTTACCCAGTTTCTGTCGGGTCATGGATGCTTTAAGAAGTATCTACATACAACGCCGACAACATTGTGCAGAGAATGTGCGCTGAGCAGCGTGCATGGGGTGCCGTCGATAGGGCGGCAACGGTGGTGATAACGGAGTTGCAACGGCTAGAACGTTTGCAACGACAGGGCCTGACATAGCTTGCTAGGGTCAGAAATGGGCTGATTGGGCAGCCCAAGCCCTAGGTGAAGGGTAGTGGCGGTATGAAATGACAAGGGTGTTGCGTAAACCCGCACACGCAACGGACAAGTCGGAGTGCTAAGGCACGTCCTCCCTCCTGAAGTAAAACCTAACGGTAGTTCCGAGAGGGGTTCAGGAACGGGCAGCAGGATAGTTTTTAGTACGTAGGCGCATGTTGGCACCATGTGAATCCTATTCGGCACCGTGAAGGTGCTGTCTATGAAGATTTTCTCCCTGCATAAACAATACAAAAGCGTACCTTTTGGTTCGTTTTTGCCGATGACCACACCGGTCCGCCATTCCTAAGTATGGACTGGACCACGTTGCCTAAAAGCCTTCGCTTGCTGCCATATACCGCAGAGCTATTAGACATCATACGAGACAATGCCGAAATAGCTGTGGAAGCCTTCTTCCAGGCAAAGTCGACGTGGCTCCCGAACTTGAGCTTGTCGTCGACCATGACTCCCAGAAGTTTTAAGGACCGCGTTGACGAAATAGTGCAGTCGCCGACGCTGATATTTGCTTGCTGCACCGATTTGCGGTTGTTCATCACGATAACCTCCGTTTTATGATGTGCTAGCGCCAGTTTCCTGGAGCGCATCCAATCTTCGACAATGCTTATAGAGTGGGCAGCCGTCAACTCAACCTCTCTGATAGATTCACCGTGGACTTCCAAGGTGATATCGTCCGCAAAGCCGACAATCACCACCCCTACCGGGAACTTTAGCTTCAACACCTCGTCATACATGACATTCCACAATACCGGGCCCAGTATGGAACCTTGCGGAACCCCTGCGGTGATCGAAACGCACTTCTGAGCCTCCTCCACGTTGTAGCATAGCACCCGATTCTGAAAATAATTTTTCAGAATCCTGTACAGCGACACCGGCACTAGGACGTTCCGAAGCGAGTTAGCTATGGAGTTCCAACTAGCGCTATTAAACGCATTTCTCACGTAGAGCGTGACAACTGCGCAATAGCGGATACCCGTCCTCTTACGCTGGATTGCCACCTTGGCTGTCTTAGTGACAGACAGGATGGCAATCCACCGTAGATTTGCCTTTACAGAAGCCGAATTGGTTTCTTGACAGACCGTTTGTACCCTCCGTGTACTATACGAGTCTGTTAAGGATAACCCTCTCCAGCGCCTTGCCGGCAGTATCGAGCAAACAGATCGACCTATATGACGAGGAGACACCCGGAGGTCACGAGGTAGGAGGAGACCAAGGTATGGGAGGTCACGAGGTAGGTGCGAGGAGAATTATGCGAAGAGCTCGTTCGGACGAAGGCAGGGCTGAATGTCAAGCAGCACTTGTAGCTGTACGCGCTGCGCTTAAGAGTGGGATAAAAGCTAGTAAACGAGCCTGCTTTGAAAGGTTATGTGCTAGTGTTAATGCGAACCCGTGGGGTGATGCCTACAGGGTCGTAATGGCAAAGACCAAGGGCGTAATGGCGCCCGCAGAGCGATCACCAGAAATGCTGGAACGAATCATCGAGGGCCTGTTTCCGCGTCACGAGCCAAGGCCTTGGCCGCTGAGTCGTCCCACGGCCAACATTCCAGTATCTCAGACAATAGCGTAGGATGGTCGGCCTCCATGCCGAACATCCAAAGTAACGTGGGCGACAGCGGCTTAGAGGTTGGGGAGGAAGCGACGGTTACGAATGAGGAACTCATTAAGATCGCTAAATCTTGAAAGGTGAGCAAGGCACCGGGACCAGACGGAATCCCGAATTTGGCCAATAAAGCGGCTATTTTGGAGACTCCCGAATTATTCGGAGCAGTAATGAGTAGATGCCTGGAAGATGGCCACTTCCCGGACAGATGGAAGCGACAGAACCTGTTTCCGAAGCCGGGAACCCCGTCCCCGAGCACTCTTTCCGCTATGGACTTGTATGCGAAACTCTTCTTGGTGGCGTCCTTCTTTAACTCGAGGATCATATCGCCCGTGCGTTAGCGGCGGATGCTCCGCACGTCCGCGCCCAGATCCTTGAGTAGGGCATCTCCTCTCATGACCTTCAGAACCTCCGAGTATTTCGACCCGTCGGTTTTCAGCATAAGAGTGTCGCCCTTCTTCGCTCACTTCCTTGCCGGTTTAGGTGGAGCTGGAGCCTCCTCCGCCTTTTGTCTTGGCCTTAACATCGGTCCACGGGCCACCTTGTCTTGAAGCTTCCCGCTGGTTCATTGGTTAGCTCTGCCAACCCGCTAGCCTTAAGGTTTTTACCCATCAGGCGTTTTTTCGGTCCACCAGGGGTGCTATCCCCCGGGGACTGTCTCAGACGCTTGGCGGACGCCTTACCGCTGCTGGTAGCGCTTTCCGTTGCCTCCTGGGCCGCGTTGCGACACACCGTCAACGGGCAGGCGTCCGTATGTACTGCCATCGACGCCTTCACGGTCACCTTCTTCGCCTCTCCTGCACGCGCCACGAGTTCGTTGTGCGTTTTGGTCGCTGCATTCAATGTTCTCCGAAGCATGAGCAAGCTCTGCTTCAGGTCCTTGGAGAAATTGCCGCGATCTGATGTGAACTCGATTATTATACAGCGGTACAGCGTCTCTATTCTTCTACATTGCCCTGATTAGCGCTGGGCCGTTCATCGCTGTGTCTGGCGTGGTAGGCATACCGCTGCCTTTGCCACCTACACTAGCGCTCCTAGTTGTATCCTTCTCCACCCTTGGTGGAGAACGCTGAATGCCTCCTCTAGCGAACGGGTTTTGCACCGTATCTACACTTGTTGTATTTTTGATTTTGTTTTCCATAAGAATCCCACGAGTTGAGGGGAAAGAAAAGTCCGCCACATCAGAGCCCCTCATGATGCGGTAAGGGTTGATTATTGTGCAGGGCGCTCTGGTACTCCACAGGCTCCGTTTGAGGCTGAGTATTTATAGAATCCCCCCCCCCCCGCTCACCATTCATCCCTCGGCACAGGTCGCAGGACACCTTAGATTAGGGGTTTATCCATTCATGATTTTGGGGCTTTAGACCCTCTGCTCAGGTGCTTAGTATTTTCAGGTTCATCGAACATGCTCCTACCGAGATCCGTCATTTGCAGGTGGAGAGGCGGCGCAATCTTGGGCGGATGATATCACCCGAAAGATTTTGAGATCTTCAGCGAAGAATGATTTTCCGGATGATATCCGATATGCGAGGTCGTTTACGTATAGAATAAAAATAAGCGGGCCCAGTACACTCCCTTGAGGAACTCCTGAAGTGACGTTGAATGTTGTTGAGGTTTCATGGTCAACCTGTACAAAAGCTTTTCGTCCGGTGAGGTACGATTCCAGCCACTCAACTATCCAATTCGGGAAACCAAGATGGGCAAGTTTGTCGATTACAAACCTGTGTGGAACAAGGTCGAAAGCCTTCGAAAAATTTACGTAAATTGTATCTACTTGGCGACGGGATTCAACTGCAGGAAACAACGTGTTGGTATAAGCCATTAGGTTTGTAGTTGTAGAACGATGTTCAACGAAACCATTCTGAAACTCGCTGATCAAAGGTTTTGCAGCATTGCTCAGGAAACGACGGACGACTGTTTCGAAGACTTTAACAAGGCAACAAAGTATCGATATTCCAAGATAGTTATCAACGAGTTGAATGCTTCCTGATTTAAGAATTGGGACCATTTTACCAGTTTTCCAAATGGAAGGGAACGTACGGCCAGCAAGGGAACGATTGAAAATCAGAGATACCGGGGCAGCTAGTTCTTGCGCACAGATTTTGATGATAAATGGAGTCAATCCATCCACTCCAGGATATGTTGTTACATCTAAATCGTTCAACACTTCAAGTACATCCCTATCCGAGAAACGCAAGCTCGGGATGTCCACATCGTATGATGGTATCAGACGAAATCTTTCCGGCTTGGTTTCAAGCAAACAGGTGCGGAACACGCTTAGAAAACAAGGTAATTAGGAAACAGGTTGACAGCTTCTTTGGTTGAACTGGAAACACGTCCTTTGTACTCCACGTTACTCGGTGTGTGTTTTGACGACCTGTGGGTTTTTCTGAAAGCCCAAAATGACGACGGATTCGATTTCAAGTTCGATTGCAACCTGTCCACGTACGCTGCATAAGACTATGTAAGTAGATCATTGTAGTCACTTTCGATGATTCGTAGACGATTACTGTTTTCTACAGATCTGGTGCTAAAGAATCGGTTTAAGGCTTTGCGTAAATTTCTGTAAAGCTGTGGAGTCCACCAAGGCTTGCACTTAACGGAGGACGTGCTAATTCTGCGGTGTGGTTCAACCCCGCCGAATATGTCATACAACGCGTCGTCGAAGGCATTTACGGTCTCATCTACATTAAGCCGTATGTGAGTAGGCGGCAAATATGGTATCGTTACCATGCGGAAATAATAAACAGTCACTTTACTTCAAGCAGAGTAGACAATAGGACACTACAGTTCATTGTTGGCCCCATACGGACTAGTTCCTAGAAGGGTTGAGATTGTGCCAAAGTTCATGTAATTTTAATATTATCTATGTTCATTGTAACTAAACTATCTTTCTGGCAGTTGTTAACTAAACATTGAAGTGTATATTGACAGACTTTGAATCAACTTAATTGCTTAATTATGTGTTTACCACGCTAAAGAACAAAAATCTATGCTTTTTTGGCATAATCTCACCCCGACAGACGGTACTCTAATAACCGGCTGCGAAGTCTGTCAATAAAAAGGGTCAAATTCTCAACAGGACGTTTATACCCATGGCTTTGCTTTTGTTCAACATCGTTGGTGAGGGGAAACGAGAGGCACAATTTTTACTAAGGATAGCCAACTTCTAAGCAGGAACCTTGCGACGCAAAACGCTACGATCGCCGCCGTACGAAGCTGACGATGTACAAAACCATTAGTTCAGTAGTTCTTTACGGGGTTGAAACCGGGAAACTACTCACGGAGGACATACGCGCCATTGCCGTGTTCGAGCAGAAAGCGCTGCAGACGATATTTCTCTTCAGTTCCCTCCAACAACCCCACCGGCACCAGGAACCAGAGGTACCAGAACCAGAGAACAAGAAGGTTCCTCGTGCACAATGGCTTGACCGGGTCGAAAATGATTTGCGACTTCTAAGACTCCAACTCTATGCTGCAGACGATAACGACGACGATGGCGCTTATATAAGTTTTATACAACTTGAATTTTTTTAGAAGTTACCCCCTATGCCCCCTAGGGAAATTTTCTAGCTACACCAATGTCGAAGTTTACCAAACCAAGCTAGTTTACCAACTATTAAAAAGGAGCAAAACGGTATTTCCTTTGCTTTGAAACTTCACAGTAAAACAACTACACTAGGAAAGATGTCATTGAAATTCAAAGCTATGTCATTCAAAATTGTTCAACTGACCGTTGAAACTATAAATAATATTTTGCTGCCTCAATTTTCTAATGATCTTAAGCAAAAACTACTTTTAGCCTCAGTCGCTCAAGGAATTTGGAATCCGTTTTATTCGTGCGAGACTGAGCAACAGTTTTTTACGTGGCTTGCTCAGAATGATTATGTTACGAAATTTGAACAGTTTTCTATAAAGAAATCGGAGAAAATTTTCGAAAAGGCAAGATTTGTTACGAAGAAATTACCATTACCGGCATTTCACTTCCATTGTGTTTTCAATTTTGTATTTCTTTTAAATAGAAGATTTGATGATCACTTTAAAAGTTATTGAGTCATTATCATCACTAAGGAAAAGAATTCACATTTTCTGCATGGTTTACTGTAGCCGAGTAAAAGTCGATATACATGACTTTTACTCGGCTACAGTAGAAGTAATAACAGAAAATTAGCTATTCCGTTTTCTTCTCATATTGGTGATTCAGAAATTAACAATCCCTTAAGATCACATCCTGATGCAGTTTATATACTATTCAGTTCCCGTGATTAAGATTCTGAAATATTTCAGGCAATTTTTATTAAAGATAGAGATCTCGAGATTATAGAGAATTCGGCAACGAAAAACGTGTATCCACCCTAATTTATGAAATAAACAATCTCGAAAATAATGGAATTCAAATTGAAACGTCAGAAGGCTTTACAAGCCTCAAAGTCTGATACGCACACGATGTGTTTGGAAAAGTTAACGCCCTTCCAAAACGATTTTAATTATGCTTTAGATGTTTCTACCAACGACTATAACTCCACTGGCATTTAAGAAGAGTCAATTAACATCAAATCATTTCATGTTACGACAAATAACTCCGTGGAATGCATAATGCATGACATTTACGAAGGGCTGTGCCACTATAATATGTGTCCCATAAATACTTATTTAATTAAAAGAAATATTTTTAATACAGAAATACAATTACATCGTATCAAATGCATAACTCAATGTACTATATTACAGATTGCATCTCTAATTGCCCAATCTATTCAAATCAAAATAGAAAAGAGAAAACTTGCGAAAATGTTCGTTCTGCTTTCATAAAATGCACGAAACACGTGTACAAATGATTTGTACTCACTTTTACCCTATTCGTAATACATATAGCACCAAGCAGTTCAATAAAAATTCTTCTATTCTTCTAGTTTTGTTATATATACGAAAAGCTTCTACTTGGAACTACGAATATACTTCATGATAGAAAACAACGAAAAATTCGTACAACGAACGTGCTTTGTAGTTTTATAATTCAATTCTCGGGTACTTTTTCATTTCGACCTATCTGACAATGAGAGATTCTTTTCGTGTCCCCTCTCTTCCGCTTTTTACGGTGAAACTAAAGCATTGAAAAGAAAATTTTCAAAACATTTAGCTAGCTAGTGACTCCAACAACCGACTCGTGCAAAGCTGATGCACTAAAATGCATTAGTATTGCCGTAAAAAGCGGAAGAGAGGGGACACGAAGAGAATCTCTCATTGTCAGATGCGTCGAAATGAAAAAGTACCCGAGAATTATTGTTTTCAGTGTATAATAGTCATTGGACGAGCTCATTTTATGTTCAGGACATCAATTTGGTCTAGCTTCAATATTTAAACTATAAAATTGACGGAAGAGAAATGGTAGTTTTGAACTTTCACAACGTTGTTCACTTTCAGAACATCAACTTGGTCTAGGTTTAATCCAGTGGCGACTCGTCCGCATGTTCAACCTGTTCATAGGACAGGCAAACAAAATTCAGCCCGACCAAATTTTGTTTGCACCGACGCATGTGCAATGCAATACGAATTTAGTTTAGTTACGAAGCTGATGAGCAAACAGTTCAACACGACATTTGAACGTTTCTTTCGAGATCTCAATGCACAAGCATACCAACGCATTATTCCTCTGGTATCAGTGGTTGGAGAATTCGCGAAAAAGTGATCATTTGAATCGATGAACATCCCTCATGAACATACACTATTCGCCTGCCTCGCCGATAATGCACGCATCGGCTTTGAATTTTATCACGAACAGAACCTCAATGTGAACATCAGAATTCGTTCAAAAATTGAATATTGAACATTGAGTGTGTTCGATTTTTCGGATATAGAATGCCCGGGGACGTCGGAAATTATTCAAAATAATATTACCACGAAAAGGGAATAGTTTAAAGTAGTGTTAGTGGCTTTACAAGCAGCAGAAAGCGTCCATTGGCACTTTTGCGTTGCTCATGATATTCGTATATTCATCGATGCTACGAAGCGTGAGTGTATGTTGCTCATTGTTATAGGCGAATTGAACCACTCGCGTAGCTGTTTTATCATGATAAAAACCGTTTGCCGATGCTCGGCGTATCTATTCATTTTGCGAGTTTTCCAACCTCTGTCTGGTATTGATTCTTGATACTGAATTAGTACCAGGAACAATGTGTTGGTACGAAGGAGATAAAAAGAGAATGTGACACAGCTTTTACTCGAAAGCGCAGGCGCTTTATTGTCTCGTTCATCTTCAGCATTGAACAACTTACTACCACATATCCCTATGGCACGCGCTTTGATTCCATATTTTATTTAGTTAGGAAGCTAATGAACAAAACGTTCAACACGACGTTTGAACGTTACTTTAGAGATTAGCACCAGGAATAATGTGTTGGTACGAAGGGGATTTGAAAATAGAGCGCGGTTGGCGATTTGACATGCATTATTCGCAAAATTTTCTCATTAACTCGTTCATTTTTAGTGCGCGCATCGCAGTAAGGTGGTAATTCTTGAATTTCGTTCAATAGGTAAATTGAACCAAAAGTTTTCGGTTTGTAATTAAAATTCAGAGACCAGTTTGCTGGTAAAGTAAACCGTCATATTCCGTTGCTATTTAAATAAATAGGGATATTCACGTAGCGCTTGCTATGTTGCGAATACGGAGTATTGCATACTTATGCTGCCGCTACTCGCATAACAGTTCCATCTCCATAGAAACTGGAACTGCAATGCGAATTGCGGCAGTATATACACGAAATACACCGTTTACGCAACATGGCAAGCGCTACGGTGAAAACCCCTAATGTTTGTTTCATGATTAAAATATAGAAATGCGATAATAAAAAAAGTTGCGTATTAATTTGTATTTTTCGCTGGTTGAACAGGTAAGCTAAACCCCCACGAGTCGCCACTGGTTTAATCAAAATGAATAAATCTTTAAGCATTGGACGGAAAAGCCTTGACGCGTATTTCCAATGTCGAGGTAGTTGAATTCACAAGCGTATAAACTTATTGTCGTGGGCGGGGAGAAGTAAAATCATGCTAACATGATTGGTTGATTCGTTAATTCTTGACAATGATTTCCTATTTCAATAGTGATAATACAAATTTCTGTTATATTGGCTATATCGATCAATCCTTAGAAAAATTTCTGATCGATTGATGCAAATATTTTTAAAATCCATTACTAATGAGTGTAATATTTTTATCATCGACAATCATTGGGGCTATATCGAGCCCGTTGATTTAATAATCGCCTCGGTTCTGCATTCCGATCGGGCTCGTTTTGATCAGAAACGTCCCGATCGACGTGTGTTATAGCATACAATGTATACCGATCGAAGCGCAATTTCTGATCGAATGCGGCTCCGATCAGTAAATAGAGGCGAATAAATAAATTCAGTCGTCTGTCCCGGACCCCTGAGCCGCTCCCATCCTGGAGTACAACCGCGCACTTGGTTGGTAAAACGTGAAACCATCAAGCGCTGCCCCTGACATAGGAACAGACGCTCAAGGCTGACAAAGGAGTATGGAACGGGTGCAAAAACGTTTCGTCCGGCTTGCGTTACGAAACTTACATTGGCATGTACCAGCAAATATACCAACGTTTCCCGATCGATATTCCTACCGGGTTATCAAACACCATCCGCCGAGAAGTTTAACCTATTTCCTCCCAGCGTTGCGAAAACGCAACGCACTTTCACTCGATTCTAGAGTAGGCCCGGTTTAAGATATCAAGTTGGACCCTGAGAAACAAAAAAAGATTGGAAAAAACTACAAAGTATACAGCCCTAAGGGATGTACGAAAGGGTGACGTAGGATTATATCAGATCATTGGAACGAATCAGATCGAATTGGAACGACAGCATAAAAAGTGAAGAAGTATTTAACCCATTAAGCCCCACACTTTTCCCAGCAGGGATAGAAAGTTGAAACTTTCAGGAAAATTCTCTTTTAGGTCAACTAAGAAAAAGCCGCTGACATGTCTTTTTAATTTTGACCCGGTGTCCCGCAACGCTACGTTGCGAAAACGCAACGCTGGGCGTTAGTAGTATACGTTTTTGCATACCTTCATTATTATGCATATAAATACTTCATCCTTTTTTACCGTTAAATCAAACTTGGGATTTTTATATTGTTTCCGGGATATTTTGATCAAGCGAAAGATAAGATTTACATTCATTTGTTTACTATAAAACAACGACTTCAAATGAAACATCTGCAGCGAACGAACGAAAACAAACGTGCCCGTTGCAAATTTTGAATATCGTTTCTTCCTAGCGTTGCGTTTTCGCAACGCAAGGCTTAGAACCTTTCTTAAAATTACAAAAGTAATCAAAATTATGAAACGAAGTGTTTTTTGGCAAGCAACCGATACTTACTAACACTGATTAAGAGGTCAGACGTAAATAGAGGTAAAATCGAGTTATATGAGCATTTTTCCTTAACTGTCTGAAAAATAGCAAAACCTGTTGGTTTGTCACAGCTGTAATTATGTTACATGTAACATCTGACCTTTGAGCAAGAACAGGTCGATTAGATTTTTTTCCAATCTTTCTTTGTTTCTCAGGGTCCAAGTTGATATCTTAAACAGAGCCTTCTCTAGAATCGAATGAAAGTGCGTTGCGTTTTCGCAACGCTGGGAGGAAATGGGTTAATAACAATTTCAATGTGTTTAGAAGCGATCGTGATTTATCATCATCTGACAAAAAATCAGGCGGTTGTGTTCTTGTAGCTATTAGTGTTCTGTATGATGCCGAGCTAATCTCAACTCAAAAGTATGCAGAGTTTGAAGATGTCTGGGTTAAAGTTTTGTTGAATGGCGAAAGACATATATTTGCATCTGTCTATTTTCCCCCCCATTGCGCAAAAAGGCAATCGTATGAAAAATTTTTAAATACAGCGGAATTAGTCAGTTAGGGCTATTTCAAGTAAATCCCATTAGAAACGAACTTAATCAATTTTTAGATTTTTTGTTAACAAACTTAACTGAGGATTTCTGTGTTGACAAAGCCTCATTTCCTTTGTGGAGGAATGAGAAATTCCACACAGCTATTGAATATTCGCTGCTAGTTGACACTAAGAGATCGCGTCCTACTGAGTTTGAATATGAACAGGTTTACAACTACAAAAAAGCGAATTATGAGCTTATTAATCGAAGGTTAACTGACATAGACTGGCAATCTCTCTTAAAAGAAGAAACAGATATTGACAAAGCGGTAGATACTTTCCTAGCTTGTCTATATTGTATCATTGATGAGATAGTTCCTAAATCGAGAAAGAGAACGCAATCCATGAAGCATCCAGTTTGGTTTACCCGGCAAATAAAAAATTTGAAAAACAGAAAACAAAAAGCTCATAAAACTTATAAAAAATATAAAACTAATTACAATCTGGAGCAATATATAAACATATCTCGAGAGCTGGATAGAAAACGGATATACGGATAGAAAACAATATTAAATCAGATCCAAAACAATTTTTTAAATTTGCTAATGATAAAATGAAGTCCAGCAATTTTCCATCTCGAATGCAATATGAGGACTTCGTCAGTACTGATTCTAAACAAATATGTAATAAGTTTGCTGCCTTTTTTCAAACTGTTTATAAGACTAGCGATATAAACCGAGATTTTGACTATTTTTCATATTTACCGGAACAATTAAATGATATCTCGGTGACAAACATATCAGCTCAAGAAATTTTGACAACGCTCAAAGAATTAGATGCATCTAAAGGACCAGGGCCAGATGGAATTCCACCTTCATTAATGAAAAACGTAGCTACTGCGATCGTCAATCCGTTGTTCTGGATTTTTAATTTATCTCTCCAGTCAGTATCTCTCCAGCGGTTCCCGTCCACGTGGAAAAAATCATACCTCATTCCGATATTTAAATCGGGAAAACGATCAGAAATTAAGAATTACCGTGGGATTGCAATGCTCTCATGTATCCCTAAGCTTTTTGAAGCTATTATAAATCAGAAAATATTTGATCAGGTGAAAAATCGTATAACTTGCAATCAACACGGGTTCTACAAAGGAAGATCTACTACCACTAATTTAATAGAATTCGTTAACTTCTCGCTTGCTTCTATGGACAGCGGTAATGTCGTTGAAACTCTCTACACTGATTTTAGTAAAGCTTTTGATAGGGTTGATATCCATATGCTATTATTTAAGCTTAATCGTTTGGGGTTTGAAGCAAATCTCCTAGAATGGATCAAATCTTACTTGACAAACAGACTGCAGATTGTGATCCAGTTAAGGTAACATCCGGGGTTCCGCAGGGCTCTCATTTGGGTCCTTTGCTTTTCATTTTATTTGTTAATGATGTTACCCTTGTGTTGAATCGTCTCAAAGTATTGATTTATGCCGATGATATGAAATTATACATGGAAATTGCTACCCAATTAGACCTTCAAGTATTCCAACAAGAGATCGACATTTTTTACAACTGGAGCATCAAGAGTTTTCTTGATCTGAACATTAAAAAATGCAGCATCATTTCATATACAAGAAAACATACACTAAATGACTATAACTGTACTCTTGGAAAACAACATGTAGGAAGATGTAGTAAAGTAAGAGATTTAGGAGTGATTCTTGACTCAAAATTGACATTCGTAGACCATTTTAACACGATTGTTAACAAGGCTAATAACATGCTTAGTTTTATTAAAAGATTCAGCTACCACTTCAAGGACCCTTATACTATAAAAACTTTATACGTTACATATGTAAGATTCATTTTAGAATACTGTAGTGTAGTTTGGTCTCCTTACCAAGAAGTGCATTCCAGTCGTATCGAATCTGTACAAAAACAATTTTTATTATATGCACTCAGAAAGCTGGGTTGGAGTTCATTTCCTCTTCCATCGTATGAATCTCGTTGCATGCTCATCAACATCGAAACACTTAAAAAAAGAAGAGAGATTGCTATGCTTCTGTTTGTAAATGATATAGTTTTACAACGTATAAATTCAGAAAATATACTAGAAAACCTTAACTTCTATGCACCGGTGCGTTCGTTAGGAACACGTAACATCTTTATGTTAAACCACTATAGAACAGATTATGCAAGAAACGGTCCTATTAATAGAATAATGAGCATTTACAATAAATACTATGAAACCATTGACGTAACTATGTCACGAATTAGGGGAAGGGCGGTAAAGACGGACACCTTAAGGTAAAGACTCAATATCTACTCAAATATAACTGTATTGATCCCAATTTTCGTATAAACTGAACCTTTAAGTCTCTGTCTAATAAAGTTACAACATATGCTGGAAAATTTCTTCCAAAATTTATGCATTTTTTAATATTATAAACATCATGTATAAATCAGAGTTTCTGGGCATGGGCGGGAAAGACGGACACTTGATATGGGAAAGACGGACACTCGCAAAAAGGTGCAACGCGTCGTTGAATTATCAGTATTAAGAAAAATTAACATATTTCATAATGTATTTAGGAAAGAATTGGTTTGGGAAACCCCCTTCCCGATCCCCCCTTTGAGCGAGAAAATAGAATGGTTCCCTTCAATATTTTAATTGGTGACGAATTAATCGTTTCTAAAAGTTGGCTCATTCAAACTGTTATATGACTTCTGGTTATTTTTACATATATAATATGGAAGTATTTGCAATGTTAAATCGTTGTTGGGCGTTGTTGTGAACCCATTTTGTTCAAAATCTGTGTGTCCGTCTTTCCCTACCGTTAGGTGTCCGTCTTTCCCGACTTGGATACCATTTTTTCAAACTTCAATAACTTTTTACTGAATATTCAAAAATTCACTAGGTTTCCAATGGATATTCAGTGAAAGATCAAACTAACGCAATGTAGTCGGTTTAGCATGAATATGTTGTTTTTTAACGATTTACCAGCTAGTTTCTTCACGCACAAAATTACATCGGTTAGCGTATATACGCATTTTTTCTTTGTTTTGCTTATAAATTTGTCAGCTACGCTGCTAAAAATCGGCACTTTAATTCAAAAGTGTTAATTCAATCTATAGAAACATTTCCCATCATTGATTTGCTTCAAAAAATTATTGTTTATGAAATATGACAAGTGTCCGTCTTTCCCGCAGTGTCCGTCTTTACCGCCCTTCCCCTATGCTTAAAAAGGCGTGCACTAGAATTGCATGATTTAAAGGCCAGCAACAGATTGCCAACTATATATTAAATTGAATTAAAATAAAACAATTAAAGTAAGGTATTAATTAAACTTTAGGGTAAGAATGTAGTCTACATAGTTTGACGAAATAAATAAATAAATAAATTTCCCATTAAATCAAAGACTAATGTAAACTACATTTCTGACTTATGTATGTTTATAAGAATCTGTGAGTGCCATTGAGAGAAAAAGTAAAATATTCAGATTCAATTCTTCATTGAATGCTGGCTTTGAAAATACATGAACGGGGGTTCATTAGTACAGCGCCTGCAACCATTGAGATATTGAGATTTCTTTTAAAGCGGCGTCGATTCACTGTCTTTTGTTTCAAGAAGGTGTTATTAGTATACTTTCACACCTTACCGCTTCTTACATAGCAGAAAATATGGCACATACGCAATTTCTGTTTTATTTGTATGAGAGTCCTCCTCCTCCTACCACAGGGGTGAGGGGTTTCAAACCATCATAAAATAAATTTATGCCTCCAAACACCCCCACATGCCAAATTTGGCTCCATTTGCTTGGTAAGTTCTAGAGTTATGAGGAAATTTGTAGTTCATTTGTATGGGGGCCCCCCTCTTAGAAGGGAAAGGGGTCTCAGTACACCATAGAAAAAAATCCTGCCTTCTGAAACCCCCACATGCCAAATTTGGTTCCATTTGCTTGATTAGTTCGTGAGTCTAGAGGAAACTTGTGTTTCATTTGTATAGAAGCCCCCCTCCCTCTTACGCCTTCCTTAAAATTGCTCTATAACCACCCCATAAAATTGCTGGTCATTTTATCTATCCAACGACACATGAATTGTTCAATTTCATTCAGTAGTTCAGTAGTTATTGGCATTTGAAATCTTTCATTCAAACGTTACACTTCTATTTTCGTTTTCACAAAGTGCTACCCAGTCCCAGTATAGTAAACAAAGACGTAGTCCTACGTCAAAATCTAATCGACCTGTTTTTGCTCAAAGCTCAGATGTTACATGTAACATAATTATAGCTATGACAAAACAACAGGTTTTGCTATTTTTCAGGCAGATAAGGAAAAATGCTCATTAAACTCGATTTTACCTCTTTTAGCGCCTGACCTATTAATCAATGTTAGTAAGAATCGGTTGCTTGCCAAAAAAAAAACTGTTTCATAATTTTGATTACTTTTGTAATTTTAACATAGGTTTTAAGCTTTGCGTTGCGAAAACGCAACGCTAGGAAGAAACGATATTCAAAATTTGCAACGGGAACGTTTGTTTTCGTTCGTTCGCTGCGGTGTTTCATTAGATGTCGTTGCTTTTTAGTAAACAAATGAATGTAAATCTTATCTTTCGCTTGTTCAAAATATCCCGGAAACAACGCAGCCGTTGTGATAAGAGCATATTAAAATCGTTAAAGTAACTTTGCCTTCGGAATATCTTGAGGAATTGAGTGACAGCAACGACAGTTTTTACTTACTTACTTATGTGTCCATGTCCGCCGGTCCGGCAGAACAAAGGGATGAAATCAGAGATCTCCACTGCTGACGGTTACCCGCCATGCCTTTTACCTGTCGCCAGGACAGGTTCTCGTCTACAGCCCGGATGTCGTTGGCTAAGCTCCGTCGCCATGAGCCTCTGGGTCTGCCTCTTCTACGCTGTCCTTGTGGATTCCAGTCGAGTGCTGCTCTGCAAACCTCGTTCGCTCCTTTCCTCAAGATGTGTCCGATCCACTTCCACCTACGCTCACGAATTTCTGTGGCTATCGGCCGTTGATGACACCGACAATGGAGTTCCTCATTGGATGTCCAATTATCAGGCCACCAGGCACGAATAATATATCGCAGGCACCGGTTAATGAATACCTGCAGTTTTTGCGTTGTCTCCGCTGAGACGCACCACGTTTCGCAGGCATACAGCAGTACGGATTTAACGTTTGAATTAAAGATTCGGGTTTTCGTACGTAGAGTGATCTGATTTGAGCGCCAAATGTTTCGCAGACCTGCAAAGGCACCCCTGGCCTTCCTGATCCATGTGGCTATATCAGGCTTGGTACCACCATCGGGCGTTGTTTGGCTACCAAGATATTGAAAGGCGGCTACCTGCTCAACTTGTTGTCCCGCTACTGTAAAGTTGGTGGAATTGTCAGTGTTCACTACCATAGACTTAGTTTTCGCTACATTGACTGTGAGACCTGCTGCCTGGGAGCTCTCGGAGAGGTCGTCTAACTTGCTCTGCATATCGTTTCGGCGTTGTGCGAGCAAGACAATGTCGTCGGCTAAGTCGAGGTCATTTAGCTGCTCCATCGTTAGAGGATTCCAAGGCAATCCTCGATTTGGTCTACTGTCAATTGCTCCAACTAATATCTCATCCATAACGATGAGAAACAGAAGCGGTGATAAAATGCAGCCCTGTCTCACGCCAGCAGTAACCCTTATGGGGTCGGACAAGACGCCGTCGTGCAAAACCTTGCACGAGAACGCCTCGTACTGAGCCTCGATGAGATGGACTAGCTTATCTGGAACTCCTCTACGCTTAAGTGCGCCCCAGATGTTTTCGTGATTGAGTCGGTCGAACGCCTTTTCGAAGTCAACGAACACCAGCAAAAGAGAGTCCTGGAATTCGTTGATCTGCTCCAATATAATGCGGAGCGTTGTGATATGGTCTACACATGATCGGCCAGCACGGAATCCAGCTTGCTGCCGCCGGAGAGTAGTGTCGATCTTCTCCTGGATCCGGTTGAGGATTACCTTACAGAGTACTTTGAGAGTAATACAGAGCAACGTGATGCCACGCCAGTTACCGCATTCCGTTAGGTCTCCTTTCTTAGGGACTTTGACCAATATGCCCTGCATCCAGTCCACCGGAAAAGTTGCGGTTTCCCAAATATTGCTGAAAAGCTGATGCATCATCTGGGCTGACAAAGATGGGTCAGCTTTGAGCATTTCGGCTGAAATACGATCTATCCCTGGCGCTCTATTGGATTTCATACTCTTGATGGCTGCTACAATTTCATCCAGCGATGGCGCCTCCGAGTTCACGCGATTTATTCGACGAACTGTAGGCGTCGTACGGTGCTGGTTTTGTTGGTCTCTGACATTTGAAACTCGGAAGAGTTGTTCAAAGTGTTCAGTCCATCGCTTAAGCTGTTCTGTACGGTCAGTCAATAGCTGACCAGCTCTGTCCTTTAGCGGCATCTTTGTATTCATCCTGGCACCACTAAGGCGGCGAGAAATATCGTACAACAAACGGATATCACCATTGGCGGCGGCGGTTTCTCCTTGTTCGGGTAGGGAGTTAGTCCAGGCTCTCTTGTCCCGCCTACAAGCACGTTTAACAGCCCTCTCCAGTTCGGCGTATCGTTGACGGGCAGCTGTCTTAGCCGATCTGGTCCGCGCTCGCTCAATGCCGGCTTTCGCCTCTCTCCGCTCGTCGATCTTCCTCCAAGTTTCATCCGAAATCCACTCCCTCCGCCCACTGCGCGCTTTGCCGAGGGTTTCATCACTGGTCGTGATGAAGGCATTCTTGATGCCGGTCCATTGCTCTTCGACGGTTCCACCTGGTGGCAACTCCGAGGCTCGAGATTCAAGTTGTTCCCGCTGATGGGGCTGCCATCTTAATGTGGACGGGAGCCACTGTGCCCCCTTTCCTGTTAGCATACGACAACCGAAGTTGCGTACTCCAGCCGGCACCTCGTGGAGGTAGGAATAGGAGTTAATGAACAAAGGTTATGGAATGCACATGTTCACCCTTTGCCAGCCAGCAACGACAGTTTCTTGGACTCAAATTTAATGTTACAACCTTTCGTGTTGGTAGGCATTTAATTATCTACGAGGACAAGATTTAGCATTCAAATTGCATACTATGCATCTAGTGCAAAGATGGACTCCAACCCTAATGTTTCGATATTAAACTAACTTGTTATGCTCACAGTACGACGACACTATGCAGGCTTTTTTGACTCACAAGGCACTGCACGTGACGCTGTTCGTCTGTCAGCGTGTTAGTAGCAATTCTCAACGCCGCACAGTGCGTTGAACGTATGGGACTGCGGGACAAAAATCAAAACTGCTAATTTTAGACATTTTATCAAGCTATAGTGTAATGAAAAATGTAGTTTGTGATAATCGATGCTAGTATTTGCTTAAATGTCTCAAAATATTTACATAATGGCAAAAATGTCCCAAACGCCAAATTTTTGCGCAAGCATTGCAAACGTTTTTCATCATCATATGGGTTGCCATCGGCTATATAACTACCAAAGGTGCTTGTGAAAGCGGCTTTGGTAAATTCAGCAATGCCATCTAGTGTTAGATTAAGTATCACTCGAAGATCAACCTTGGCTGCAATTTCGGTAATCGAAAAGTTTTTCTTCAGTGCATGAATGCTTGGAAAGCTATGTTTATGGAAGACGTTTCGGCATTTCTAAGCAAAATATACTTTCGTACTAACAAATCTATATCTGTGAACAATTTCCAGCAAGAAAATCGTTATCATTGATTATTCGTCATTATTATCAACCCGAGAAACGGGAAAAAACGACAGCCGGAATTAAGTATATTAATTTCTTTAAAGAAATATTTACTCGTTACATGAAATAAAATTGCTTTGAGTTTAATTTTGAGCAGTAATAGCACAATGCTTCATAAACAGTGGTTTCTTTTAACAGGGATAACATAATATAGTAGAATCAACGGAAATCTGACGGTTTATCAGTGCTTGACGTTCATCTACAAATATTGAAATATCTTGCAGAGTTGCAGGTAGTTGCAGCTAAAACCTGTTCGATCTTGTAGAGGACACTTTGAACTATTATTCTGTGTATATTTTAGCTTGGAAGTCGGTGGAACATTTTTTAAATCAGTAATCAAAGTTAGAGTTCTGTTTTTTTGAAAGACAATATCTATGTCGTTTCTATGGGGCGATTTTTCAGGAGTGAGGTCGAAATGAATTCCTTCTATAACCAAAATTTATTCTACTAATCTTGATTGTTATTCTCCATTTTAAAGATTTTGATTATACAAACTATGAAACTTTTATGAGCCTGATGAAAAACCTTCAAAGATGAAAACAAAATTTGTAAGTAAAATCCACTTTGTAACTTGACAGTTTGAACGCTTGTAATAGTAGTTGTGGCGCTTTCCCAAGCAAACTAATACTTGTTTATATAGCAGAAGGTATCTATAAACAATTCTAAATACTTAGTATAACCGATTGAAATAAAGTGAAAAACGATTTTTGTCTATGGCTCAACGCACTGTGCGCCGCACTATGGGGCAGAACCCGAAAAAGCTCGGACAAAACCTCAAAATTTTTATTTGAGATATTCTGTCAAACTTAATATTCTACGTATAGCAGACCTATAATCTATATGAAATATGCATAAATTGTTTTAAAAAGTGCTTTTTTAATAGGCATTAAAGAAGGTGAAACACAATGTAAAAAAAATTTTGAAAATGAAAAAATAAAAATCATTCAATCTTTTAGTATCTAGCTACCATGCTGCTTAAAATTCTATACTTTTAAAGGACAATTCACATTAAAGGGATTATAAACTAATAGTTTATGTGATATTAAGACAGATTTTTTACTAGTAGGCTTTGTTCTGGCGAAGTGTTTTAGAACAAAAAATTTGTTATTTTGTCAATTTTCAATAGTGTGTAGAAAAAGATTTCCACAGATTTCCGCTCTGACACTACCATAAAATCAACATTCAAGGTGTTAACTACTAATAAGCAAAACATTAGCTGCTACTAGTTGCGATGTTCGGAGTTATTAAAGTTTTCCAAATGCATGTTTTCCGGCATTTTACGTTAGAAATTAGTAAATGCACGTGCCAGTGCGAAGTTCACCCAACAAACAATTTTGCTTAAGAGTAGCTTATTCAACTATTGTATAGCTAAAACCAATTGAAGAAGCGTTTGATAAGCTGCTATACAACAAAAATGTTCCTTAACAGCTTTTTTCCAATTAGTTCTGTTTCAAGTCAAATTGGCAGTAGAATATGTGCGGATAGACTTTCAGCTCGATTGAACAAGCCTCCATTTTGTTTATTTAGAGTCCAACATGTTGATACGTGTTTGCAGGATAAAGAGATTGCATATTTTTTGCTCGTTATTTTTTGTGCCTTCTGCCAAGCTTTGGCTGAGGCCGATGACGGTCTATCTCGCCACTCGTATCCATTTGCTTCGTATGGCCAAACTGTTGAAATAAAAATTTCAAATATTACGGAGATCGTACTACGGAAACGTAGTATTATAAAGGATCGAGAGGCATACCATAAAATACGCAAACATGTCCGTAATTTATCCTTTAAAAATCAAAACAAATGTTAACAGAGTAAAAGAAATATGAAATATTTTCATCTTTGCAATGAGAAATGACTTCTAAAATCGGTTAAAATTGTTAGTCCATCAAGAACACATGAATGCACTAAAGCAGCCTCTCGATGCAAAATAAAAGGAAAATGTTTTAAAATATATGTAAAATATAGAGATTAGCAGCATAAATTGATATATTTGGCTTTATTCGAAAGTTACTAATATTGTAAGTGCCATCGGTTAGGTGTTTCGCGTTACGAGTTCAAAATAATTTATAGAAAGGTCTACAAATGGTCGATTTACCCTATACTAGAATAATAATACTAAATTACTTTTGATATACAGATTGTGATAATTTGTAGAGGAGGTCGTCTGACTACCAATTTCGACAACACACTGAAAAAAATGTATTTGAGTATTTAAAATATTTATAACTTGATTCTCGTAAGTCCTACAATTTTGGTATGTTCAGTAACTTTACGTAACTTTACAGGACAAACAACTTTTCTGAAGACACAACATTTCCAAAGTCATTATTTAAAAAGTTATACTTCAACGCCATCTATAGGAATAAAAACACAACTACTTAAAATTTACAAAAAGATGCGAAATTTTATTACAAACAATGTTGCTGAAGACAATAAAGCTCTACGAAGCATATGAAAGAAGTTATGAGGTTTTGTCCGAGCGCCGGGTCAATCTGCCCCACTGTGCGCCGACGTACGCGCAGTACCTTAAAAGCCGCAAGGGCCTGCATAATGTCGGCGTCCCGTCAGCAAAACGAGTTAAATTAAACTTCTCAGTCGGTGGTTTCTACAGTAAATGGAGGCACAATTTGTTTCTAAAAATTACTCAACCTGCCAAGTGTTGGTACAATTGGCAATGGAATCTCTGTTTTGTATAGTCCCTCTGTGGTTCAAAGGATCATTACTACCGGCGATCTACATGGCCTGGTGGGAGGATTGGGTTCGAATCCGGTTGTAATGCTCCGATTACAACTTGGTTCGACCCATGGAAACCCCCAGCTTGGATAAATGATTGCGGTGCACAACTTCTAAAGCGTTGCTTCAAATGACCCTCTCTTAGCCCGTCATCTTCCGCTCTTTCCCCTTCAGGCCTGGTCATAATCTGTTTGATCCAATCGACTCTTTGTTTCATTACTTTCTTCTACCGTTTCCTCCGTAAATTGTAAAAGCTTAATATCAATCAATCAATAACAACAAAACCTTAGTAATACTTACTTATAACTGTCAGTAGTTAACCCTCTAACGGGCAACATCGTAAAAACGATGTTGTTCTCTTTTTCGTTTTTCATGTCTAACGTTCTACCCAGATATTTTTTCAATTCAAATACATTGCAAAATTGATATAAAGCATGAAATTTACTCATAGAAAAATTTTAAGGTCAATCATTTCATTCTAGATGTGCTTCTTCATCAAAAGTAAAAAAGGAAATATTCGTGCATTAATTATTTTCGAAATTTTTCGGAATTTTTGTTTTTGAAAAATAATAACTTTTGAATGCACAGTCAGAATTTTGTGATATTAATATCAAAATGACAAGAAATCTGTTCTGAACACATTTTGCATATTGTCAATTTAAAACAAATTTCGTATGCGGCTCTGGAGCTCCAAAAGCGAAGGCCGTCTACAGACGGCCTTACCCGTTAGAGGGTTAATGATAGTTTTCCCATCCTTACGATTACCCTTTCTTCGTACTGAATGCTACATTTGTCCTTTGGAGCCTCCCGACAGTGCAAAAAATCACTCTTAAAGTTAAGTGTACTGGGTCAAGGGGAACCTTGCCTTTGCCAGAGACAGCAGTCAAGTGAACGTTCATTTGGTTTCCAATGAACTAGCAGCCGTATTGCATTATACATGCAAACGATACAGCCTAGCTTAATTCAGCAAAATTGAAGATAATAACCATTTCTACAAAATGTGTGGGACACAATCTTTTTCAAATTTTGATTGGCTGAGACGATACTATAAAATGAATCAAAATTAAGTCAAAGTGGTCAAAGATTAACGCCACGCACAATATTTATTAACTACATCGCTCACTCAATAGCGTATATACAGTACTGGACAAAATAAAGTACGCACTTACCACATCTTGAAACTTTCATACTTTTCTCATTATTTATAGTAGATAACTATTCACAGTGATCGAACAAAAATTAGCTTTATAGATATACTTTCTATACTATAGAATACTATACTATAGAAGATGTTTTATACATAGGCTTTATACTCCAGAGGTTTGTCGATATATTTTTGAGCAAATTTAAGACGTTTGATCCTATACAAATTAATATTACTTAAAAACAAATATTGAATATGAAATAAACAAACCTGTTAACATTTCGGATAAATGGCCGCCGTTGAGCAAATCCATTTTTAAATCCCATTTCCTTCAGTCTTCTACGAACAGTTCGTTCGGAAATATTTAAATTCGTATTTTCTCGGATTACACGGCTGGTAGAGAACAGATCTTTAGCCACTTCTCGACGAAACAGGCGATCATCACTGGTTGTAGTCCTCCGCTTTCTTCCTCTTTCAGTCCGGTCTTTCACGCTTCCAAGTTCCTCATATTTTTTCAATGTTTTCGTACTCCTGCCTCACTAATTTCATATCTTCGAGCAATTTCTCTATTCGAGAAACCTTTCTTACGATTTTTAACGATAAGTTTACGGATATCTTCACAAATATGCTTTTTTGCCATCGTACCAGATAAAAACGCGCACCAGTAATGAAAAATCAATCACAAACAATTTGTTTTGACACTTCGCTGCAGTGTGATGGTGAGGAAACTATTCGTAAGCAGTCGGCGGCGTTTGTGCAGTCATTATATTAGTAGTGCGTACTTTATTATGACCAACTAAAAATTGACTTTTTCTAGAACTATACAAAGCTTGATCAAAATAGCTAATGTTTATATTTAACGATACATAAATCGTTTAAAGCATTGAAAATTCTACAATTTGTCCAAATATACCGAGTTCATATGTTTGCCTTTAAAAAATACCGCGTGTTATATAGTATGAGAGCGGGTACGTACTTTATATTGTCCAGTACTGTACCTAAAAGAAATACAGTGCAGAATACAGCAAATACACTGCCTATATCACAATCGATCTCAGTGGTGGTCGCAGTGAGGAAAAAAAATATTCGATCTTTATTACCAGGTGGAACGTAAATTTACGATTATCAGTCATCGTAAACCTGTAGAATGTCTTCAACAAGTCCCAGAGCAGTTGCAGTAGTTGCTTCACTAGTTCATGACTGAACGCTGCAGCAAGTTTTAAGGTCGTATCCCACTGACGGTTACCGTTCCGCTGCCGTTCCATTCCGCTGTTCGTCACCCAATCAACGCACAGCGGTTCACCGCTACCGGTCTTGCGAGAAAGATAGGATTGTTTCTATTTTTTCGGCTGCCGTTCTCGGTGCGCTGCAGCGGTAGCAGTGTTGCGGTATTCAATTCTGTAACTTTTATATTGATAAAATCAAACCAAATGAATTGTAGCGTTTTAAATTAAAAAATTTTTATGCGCAGTTTGGTTGTGCTGTCGCATTTTGTACAATTAACTGCAGCTTAGTTAATGAGACTTCTAGCATATAAAAGTTATACGTTATTGTGCATAAAATATGAAATGATCCAAAACTATTATTTGCAACGCACGATGTGTGTTTTGGCATTGAAATAGTAAATGAAAATTGAGTTGTTTTGGCTTTTATGAAAGATGGTTTTCACTTAAATTTCGCATCTACTTTAAAGCAGAATTTTTTTGAGTAGGTTTTAAAAACTGTTTCAAACAAGTAACCATATTTTTTCTGTAAGGCGACCCAAAATTAGCCAATAAAACGATATTTTATATTTCATTTTTATAAACAATAAATTTGAGTTTTTATAATATTTACACATGTACAGTTGGTTTCTACAGATACTCAGGTTTCTACAGATAATCAATTTTCTGTATTTTTGAGTATAGACAATATATCGAACAGTTGTCTATAATTTGTGTTTCAGGACGTTAAAGTTAGATGTAAAATGTAGATGTTTCAAGAAGTTGGATAAACTATTACAAAACGAATTCTCGAGCAAGTATTCAAAAGGACATAAGTATTAAGAATAAGAAATTCTCTTCGTTTCGTTGTTCTTCCGCTTATCACGGCGATGCAAATTCACTTGAGTGACTTGAACGTAGATGCTTTGCGTGAACAAGTAGCTAGCATTATAAGTTATCTAATCGGTAGAAAACTTACATTGGAATAGAAACTGAGTTGACACATTTGCAGATGATGTATATATATCGATGCGCATATGTGTGAGTTCTCAACGGGGGCTTGACTGTGTAACGATTGGATTAGATCGGCTTTGATAAAATCAAGATTAACGCCTTTAATTAGCCTACTACGAAACTAAATAAAGCTTTCGCCCGAATACCCAGATAACCCTCATATGCCCATCAGCCCGATCGAAAGCAATTATCTTCGGGAAATTCGATACGAATTAGAGTATAGAGAGTTTCAAATTACTTCCAAAGACAAGCGACAAATGAGTTATTGTAATAATTAAATGTCGATGATTGGTCTACTCAAGGCCACCCAAAATAAAAGATCGGTTTGGGAAATGCGAACAATTAGACGCAGCTTCACTTTTGTTCAAGTGCTGGTCTAAAAAAGTTTAGTCGCATGATCGCGGATTTTTAACACTGAAAGTTAAGCCGATTTAGCAGTAGTGAAAAAACAGATAAAAGTCGCGAGTGTTGAAAAATCCCCGACTATTAATTATTTCGCAAAGGTTAAAAGTGTGCGATATCGTTATAATCTGAAGGTAAGAATTACCTTCAATTTGGTAGGTTTTAGACCGCCATTGTAACTACCACGTTTATAGGAACCCATAAACGTGGGTGATAATCTGGAGTGCGAGGCCGGAAAAGCTAATTCCGGATCAAATTTGGACCAGCATAAACGGCGGCAATACTTTTCGGTGCATAAAACGAATACCGATTCATCCGTGAAGCA
This sequence comes from Sabethes cyaneus, assembly GCF_943734655.1. Taxonomy (NCBI): domain Eukaryota; kingdom Metazoa; phylum Arthropoda; class Insecta; order Diptera; family Culicidae; genus Sabethes; species Sabethes cyaneus. The sequence goes on along the minus strand of NC_071353.1, from coordinate 94,851,079 downwards.
GCCTAAACTACGCTGCTGAAGTTTCCCACCCGCTCGAGAAAAACCAGCCGCTTCGCCGTAAAGCTTCCTGGGTTGCGGTGGCTAGGAACGCGACCCGGTAGAGCACCGGGCCATGTGGACATCGTTGGGATACCCACCTGCAGTCGAGACACCCACCGTGGTGAAACAATACCCGTGTTGGGTTTAAAAATGGAACAACTGTTATGTGTAGATGATAAGAAGTGCACTAGAAGCTAAGAAACGAACCATGGTTTGTCGCCAAGGGCGAAAACATTTATAAACCTTCTGCTAAACAGATTTAACTTTACGCGTACGATATTCGAGGGCTATTAATACCCCAATTAATTAATACCTTAATTAATTGAGCAAATTAATAAATGATGATGCGTGAATCAGAGTTTGTACAGAAGTGAAGATCTTTTAATACGTAGGATTGTTCGTCGCGTTTGTTTTAGTACGGGTCAAATTTGTTGAGTCTGAAACTTAGTTGTCGGTTACCTTCGTAGAAGGTCTTTGAGGTTTGAAATACTCGCCCCGAGGTAAGAGTCTTCGGTCGGGCATCCCTATCCAACTTCCGCAACGGTCTTTCGGATACGAAAGTGGCGCTTAAGCCGTTGTAGGCAAAGGCATCTAAAAACCTTTCTGGTCAGTCCGGGCATAGGGAGAATTGGCATGTAACGCTTTTTTCAGTATCCGTAAAATCGAAAGCGTTACAACTGTCAAATGCAAACGCAAATTTAAGGTGAAATTAATCGTCAACGATTCTGCAAATTTCAAAAGCATGTTGCGTAAACCAGTAGCTGGCATTATAAGTTATCTACTCGGTAAGAAAACTTACATTGGAATAGTAGAATTGAATCGTTTGTTGGAGAACCCCCACAAACGCCGTTTGAAATAAATCAATTTTCATGAATTGTTGACAGTTTTGAATCCTCGAGTATTCCTACAAGATGTCTCATAATTCTAGACAAAGTTAGTTCCACAAACCCATTTTAATTTGGGATTGGTAAGATATTGAGAAAATCAGTTTTTTGTTTTCATACAATTGGGTCAAACGCACACGTGGGATTTCTCAAACAAATAATTCAACTAGGAAATATATAAAATGCCGTATGTATTGATGCGCATATGTGTGAGTTCTCGACGGGGTCTTGACTGTCAATCTGCAAACGTAAATTTAATTGCGATGTTCCCGTGTCAAAATCATGAATCAGCAATCACACACACAACATTCGGAAGGGAGTGATGCTGAAGAGTCTGTCAATAGAGATTGCTGACTTTTATCTTACATACACCCTGCCTTGCTTAAGAAATTGATTATTATGCTTTAGTACAAAAATTAAACAAAATACGTGCTAATGTTACTGATTATTGGGGGAGGAGCCGTGGGGAGGCAATAACGAAAAACTGATTCAAATTGCGGGAGTCTGAAAAGGTGGAATCTCCGCAATAATTTACATGTCTCTTTTTCCTTAGGTATTTTTTTCCTGTAAATTACTGAAAATTATTTCCACACTTTGTGTGACGATTTATACCAAGAAATCCGTAAAATATAAAATATTGTGCATAGATATCAGCCATAACGATTCGATATTAAGTATTCTTCTACAGAAAGAACAGCTTAGTTCTGATCTATAATAAGTATACATATTGCCCGTTTCTTTGGTAACAAAACGCGCTACTCACTTTTTTGACAGTTTGAAATCGTCGCAAAAAGAATCTGCTTGGCTGTATGTAAGTTATAACTATGTACAGTGGACCCCCGTTCGTTTGAACAATTCCTCATGCAAACTAATGGGGTTCGTTTTTAATTTGAACAACTAGCAACCCTAAATATGCTGAAACTTGTATGAACTGGCCGCCCTGCTCTTTGTTATTGTTTTGGTGGTTTGATTTAGTCTCGTTTAGTTGGTAGTTGCAAACAGCGAATATGTTATTCTCCGATCGGATTTCTATCGTAATCGTTGGGAAACGAAATATGAAACTGATTAAACTAGGATTAAACACGCTAGATCAGTACAAACAAATCGTGTTTATGTGCATTGTCTGCGAAAGCAAATGATGCCATATTGAGATTGACATTTGAACCATTTTTAATTTGCACATCGTGCAAACCAGCGGGGTTCAAATTAAAAAGTGTTCAGATTAAAAAAGGTCAAACGAACGGGGGTCCACGGTATATATTTTGCTTGTCTAGCACGTAAGCTATTAAATTACTTTACAAAATAAACGATATTTGCCCTCACGACGATTCTGGCGACTACAAAAGATACAGCAAAACTTTTTCATCAAAATTTTAGATAATAACCAGTTCTACAAATGTCCCATATATATCAAATTTTGCTCAGCTGAGACGGTACTATCAACTGAATCAAAATTGAGTCAGTGATTGGACCATACATACTCAGGTAAACAACCTCGTCGGCTGTGCCGAAGTATTAAATTTTATTAGTTTGATTTGGTTTGAGCATTACTTAGCCAATACCAAGCAGGTAACCAATACGAAATACGCGAAATATACCGTAAACGTGCGAAAGCAAATTTATAGCTTCTTAAAAAATGACTAAATAGTTCTTTCACCATGCTGATATTATCTTTGATGTCTCCGAATCTCCTAGTTACTCCCAGGCAGGGCTTCGACCGATCCTTTTTTTCTACCGCAGTCACACCAACGCGCATTCAAGTTCACACCGTCCGTTTAGAGGTGGAATACGAACGCTATGCATAACACAACTGGCAGTTTGTTCAGTCAAACGCCGAATGCACGCAACAGAATGAACGCGTTCTACAGCTTTTTGACATTTTCGTTTCGATCAAGTTGCCTTTACCGTTTGGAGCAGCGAATGACTGCAAAACAGTCAAATGACTGGCAATCACCACGCTAACGAAAAGCAACCGCACAATCGTATGATTCAATACTACAAAAAAAAACAACCACTACATGTGCATGGAAGAAGTCGGTCGGACTCCGTCCAATACAAACGAATATTTTGCTTGCGTCGGACCGACGTCCGGGTGACAAACTATTACTGTGAGCAGCCGATTTGGAGACAAAAAGAGAAACGAAAAAATACGTCACCGTATGCTTCCAGTCAGTTTGCAGTTTATATTCTCAAAGCGCAAAGCAAAACGGGAGATTGACTGTTTGCTTTTGCTGAGATGTCGCATGAATTGTAAGACGGCAGCAGCGTAAGCGGCAGATTGACTGGATAAGAAAAACAGTCAAATGATCGTTCAAAAAGCGGAGTTTGAATGCGGAAAGTTCGCATTCATGGCAGTCACATTCAACTTGCGATCCCTTTTCAAGCCCTGCTCCCAGGTATCAGGTATCAGCATCTTTGGCTCGAGCAGCACGTTACTCCCAATAAATTAACTACAGTCAGCGTTCTGCTTTTAATTTTGATCGAATTTCTTACCGTATCGTTTTTATGTATGAAATCTGCAATATGAAATCAAAAGCCTGAAGCAAAATGAATTTCCTTTCAAATATTCATGTTTTATTGTGAAATTTCCGATCATTTTCGGTTAATCGCGAAATGCAAATGCAGCATTCAAACGTTCTTGCTGCAAAATATAGAATTTTCTGTGCATTTGGCTGCTCTGACCATAAGTTCACACAGACAAATGCGCTCTCTCGTCAGTCGCTCTGATCAAACGTGTAGCGAACAAAGAAAAATGGGTGATAACGGTGGTGCAAATGTGATTGAAAACGGAAAGGAACCGGACCGCTGCAACAGAACGGCAACGGCTAGTGGGATACGGCCTTAATAAGTTTCGTCCTCAGAACGGCATAATATGTAGCAGGTGTTTAACCTACATTCTAAATTGTGTTTTTTTATCGACTGGATTTGATTAAAACTATTAATATTTTGCAGAGCAATCTTCAGAGAAATTTTTTCAAGACTGTGGTTTGATGGTTGCCCAACGTTTCGACACTTTGTTGGTGTCTTTTTCAATAAAGTTATTATCCTATAAACAGGGCTGTCATTCGCTCACACTATGCGCCCAATGTTCCAATATTATGCCTTGTCGCACAGAGCGATTCGGCAACACACCTCTACAGCTAATATGCACACAGCGTACGAGCGAAAGCGGAGTGGGAGCGAACGACAACACTCGGTGAAAATCGCCCAGTGAGTGACAAACAGCACTTGGTGCTGCCCTTTGCCACACTCCGTGCGGAATTGCGCAAAAAAATTGTTTTGTATTTACAAATTTTCTGCCCTTTTAAAAGTGAAAATACACGCTGCACTGAACAACTAATATGGTCTATGTTAAGTTAGTACGGATCAGGCACCGCAACAGTAAAAATGTTTTTTTCAATCACACCACTTCAACTGACCCAGCGCAGGGTGTACAATCCAGCCGCGCAGAGTGCGGCTCTTGGTGTGGTAAAGCTCGCAGCAAATTTATCACTCTGCGTTTGCGGCTGCCTTTTCTTGGTGCGCATAAAACACGAAAGAGCGTGTTTAGCAAAAGAGACACTGAAGGGAATTTGTGGGCGAACACACACCGCATGGCGAGTGTTGTGTTGCTTAAGAATGTGTGTCTTTTGGTCTGCGCTGCGGTTTATGCCACCTCTGCCTATAAATAAATTTCTCTGAAGACTGCCCTACCAAATATTAATAGTTACATTCTAAATTTTGCGACTTTCATGGCCTGTTCCAATAGACTAGTTGACCAAACATCTCCGTTTACACCGCCTATAACAATCTGGTGTCATATGCAAACTCAAAATCTCTTTGTCCGTCTTTGTAATTGGGTCTTTTCTAACTTGAATACTGTTTTTCAAACTTTAATAACTTTTTTGAAATTGAATATTCAGGCCTCACCGGTGATTCAATGGATATTCAGCTCAGGACTAAGTAAACTCAATGTCGTCGATAAAGCAAAAATACTCTCATAAATAAGTGACCGTCTTTCCCGCCGCACGGAGCGAAAAAGCTCCAGTTTGTTTCGAACAAAATGATTGTTGCTTTAAGCCTCAATAAAATATTTTTATAACAACCTGAACATATTGTTGTTTCAAAACGAGATTCTGTTTGAATCAAGATAATAACAGTTTTGAATTAAATGTAAAGTATTTTTAAATTTGAAGTTAACATTGATATAGCAATAAATATTTTCATTTCAATCATACATTTCAGTTTGAAACAAAACGAAATTTTTGTTTGTGCGTAAAACAACCATAAATATGGTTGAAACTACATTTTTATTCTCCGTGCGGGGATGACTTTGCCTAATCTTCGCTACCAGTCTATCAGTTCAGTTGCAGTTTGAATATACCTTGCAATCAGCTTTGATAACTATTATATAATGTTACGTTGACAATGCATTCTTGCCAAACCATAGATATAGTGAAGATCACCAGAAGGGTACAATAACACTTTTCAGTGCTACGGAAAGGAATCCTTCGATAAAACTCAGCAACCACTTTCCTATTATCAGATTTTCAATTATTTATGAAACAGAGATTACGATCTGAGGGTTGTGAGTTTACCGAGGGTTGAAGAAGCAAAAGCAAGTGGGTATAAATGCGATGTTATTTTTATTCGATTTTCTCTCCACCGAGCAAATATGCTCACGATGCCGGCAGCCGTTAGCAATCTCTGGGTAGAAACATCATTTCGATTATATGGGTGGATTGCGAGCAAGCATCAAATTGGAAGGAACAAGTGCTGATTTGATTACCCGCAGTTCAGTATATGTGCGGTGAGAAAAGGTGGATTTGTTTAGCACACAGAGATATCGCAGTAGCTATTGCTCCACAGCTGGTATAAGCAAACACTCTACGAATCGATTACCGCACATCAGCATCAAGCTATAATGGACATTCAATCTCGGCAACAGCCGACCCTCTTATGTGCGTGATGATGTTGACTATCCCGCCAGTTTACTCGGTTGCGGTTAACGATGGTTGAGAATTCGGACACGAGCGCAGATTGGAAATTCTCCCTTTCCTTTTGGTTCCTGTCTCCCCCGGGAAAATAGCGCTGCACATGCTTTCGCTGGAAAACTGCCAATTAGAGGCTTTGGGTATCAATTACACAGGATGATGTGATGCTGCTTTAATGAAATTTATACTTGATACTTTAGGTGCAAATTATGCAGTGACAGAGATATATTATTTTATATGAGAAGACTACAATTACAATTTTTACCTACACCTATCGATAAGGAATGAATGAATGAACCCACACTCTTAAATGAGTTAACCCGTAAATTGGTTGGATAGAGCTAAAACTTGGTTAAAACTACTCAAAATGCCCTTAAAGTGTACAAACTCAGATTTTGAGTAGTTTTTCAACCAAAAAATTGGTAGTAGGAACTTAAAAAATGCATTATTTGACACAGAGAATAATTGAATCGGCTGAATTTTTTACCCAAAATTTGATTTTGTACACTGTAAGGGCATTTTTTTTGAGTAGGTTCAACCAAGTTTTAGCTAAGTCCGACCTATTTACAGGTAGAAACATTTTAGAGTGCCAGCAGGGTAAGTGCGAATCCGGGGTAAGTGAGCAGCGAGAACATAATTTACTTTCACTAGTTTTTATCAACTTATAAAATGACTTTTTTGTCAGTTGTAGTTTTTGTCAGTTGAGCCATTTCTGAAATGAAAAGTAAAATTGCAAAGCGTAAATGTATTTCAAGAATATTTGTAATTCTCATCTAAAACACCAAAATTTATTCAAATGGGACATTCAACCGATAGTTGGCTCACCCCAAAAAACAACAAAATTGAAATTTCCACTTAAACGTCATTTTTATCGCCCATTGTGATTACGTGTAACGTTTGTGACGTACACAGTCGCTCTTAAATGTGTTTGTTGCCATAACAGGTAATTTTTTGTATTGGTAGGGTAAACAAGAAAAATAGAGTTATAATTCAATTATTAATATAAAATACACAACACGGGTTGAAGTGAGGCGACAGTGTTTTAAACCACAACTTTCGATATTTTCCTACTTCTTATGTATACTACTTCATGTTTTCAGTTCTATTAGATAATATTTGTACCATTACAACTCTTAAATGGAACCAATAAAGCCCAAACTGAAACTCAAGAGAAACATTGCAAGGGACTTGTTGATTTACAATCAACGAGAGAAAAAACAGTTTCCGAGTTTTTAATCGTGTATTATAGCGACTACGATAAAAACTTCCTGTAAGTTAGTTGGATAATAACAATTAGCTATATAATTTGTGACCTTTCTTGGCTGTCTAACTTACGTTTAGTATTTTCAATCTTTATAATAACTTTCCGTATCTTTCGTTTCCCTATCTTCGCTTCAGCTTTGCACTTCTAACTTCGCTTCAGCTTTGCACTTCTAACTTCGCTTCTTTTTCTTCCTTCTCTGCTTTACACTCTATATATAGAAATAGTTCAGCTTTAGTATGCATGTTTAATTTAGTTTAATAATTTTAATAATTTTCTTACCGGTTGCTACTGTATGTTTAATCCAGGGCAATCGAACCACACAATCCAGTAATAGAATCTAACCTAATATTTAGTTTAATAATGTAAGTTATGAATTAAGTACATCATTTCAGATATTGCATGTTTACTAAAAACCTCTAAGTTTTACGCCTACTAGTTTTAAGAAGTTTAGTTTTAAGAACGTATTAACTTCAAATTTTAATAAATCTCCAGGCACTATATGCTGTCAGTCATAGAACGGTATAGCGATTTAACCTGGAATGCAGGTTTTCATTACTTGCACGTGTATAATTAAACTTGTTTTACCTGTATTTCACCACTACTTTTAAATATCTTAACTGCCCATAAATGCATAACAGTCCCATCTGACTTTTCTCCACTTTTGAGATAAACCTGGGAACCATCTTTGAATTAAGTTATGTTTGTTCCCAAGATGTTGAAAAAAAATATCAAACTGTGTCAGTCCCATATTACAAATAAACGCATAACAGTCAGAATAGTAAAAATATATCAATAAGCATCTGTTTTTTGGAAATGCCTGGAGCGATTCGACTGCAGCAACTACCAAATGGAAGATTTTATGGCCTAGAAGAACACTATTGAGGAGAATTTGGATCGGATGTACGATTCCGAAGTTACAGTGGGGACAAGTTCCGGAATATATGGGATGTAAATATAGAAGCACCTTGAATCACAACAAACTCATCATTTGACACCTATAAATACACGGATTTGCAAATCTAGACTATTGGTAGAAGTATAAAGTGTTCAAGACGTCATTGGCCACATCTAAACATGTCCGTGAATGTTCCAGATACCTCTACGGGGATCAGTTTTTGAATTTAACTAAAATACAACATGCGACATCTCTAAGTCGGTACTCGAAATTGCAAAACTAGTTTGAAATAGTTTATTTGTTGTCACATATAGTGTCCAGAATCACATTGGTCATACTCGGACACATTCTGGGAGTGTTCCGGACACACAGAAAAGCGACCAGCTTCTGAGTCAAACAAACCCCATCAGCCTTGACTTCGTTGAACTACTTCGTACGCCTTGTGAGGCCTGGAAGGTAATCGCGTACCCAACGTCGCTAAAATATGTTCGCTTCCGCCTCGGAAGCACACCAGGAGCGCTTCAATGCTTCAGCACTATCGTCGAACAGTGTGACCGGCTTAAGTCCGCTGGATGAGCCCAAGATGATATGGTTTGGCGTTAGAACGGGAGCATCTGGGTCTTCGGTCGGTACGTGAGTCAATGGACGGGAGTTAATAGTTCCTTCGATTTCGATTAACAGATGTCGAAAGGTTTCGTCGCTGAAATTGCGCCGCGGCTCGATCTGCTGCAGATTACGTTTGACGGTCTGGATCAGCCTTTCTCAAGCCCCGCCCATGTGGGGGGATGCCGGGGGAAGAAAGCGCCACTCGGTATGGGGACTGACTATTTCTCGAACGATTTTCTCATGGTCCAATTTTTGGAGAGTCGTTTGCAGTTCCTTACTGGCTGCCACGAAATATGTGCCACGATCGCTTATTATTTGCCTTGGCACTCCATGTCGTACCATGAAGTTTCGCAAGGCCATCAAGCATGAATCCGCGTTAAGCGTATGTGCAACCTCGATGTGAATTGCCCGTATTGTCAGACATGTCACTAGTACACCCCTTCGCTTTTCTGCTCTTCACTCTACCGCAACAGTGAACGGACCGAAATAATCCACCCCCGCGAACGAGAAAGGCCTACTAAATGCCACCAGTTTAGCTTCTGGGAGATCGCCCATCAGGGGTGGCCGTGGGTGTGCCCTTTGGTTTTTACATTCTTGACAGTTTGCCCTTACGTTTCGGTACAAAGCGCGCAGTTCCGGGATCCTCTAAACCTGCCGTAGCTCATTGACCACAGTCTCGTGATTGCGGTGGTGGTAGCGCTCATGGTAATCGCGCACGATAACTTGTGTGATGTGATGATCTCTCGGGAGAATGATCGGGTTCTGCGCATCCATTGAAGCATACTCGCATGCACTGATTCTTCCACGCATTCGCATCACTTGCCGCTCATCTAGAAACGGACTCATTGCGAATATCGCACTCTGCCTAGGAAGTACCTTCGCGACATTTTCGTTACTTGAAAGAAGTTTCATTTCTTCCGGAAAGGAGTCATTCTGCGCCTGCTTAACGAGATAATACACTGCTTGCTGTAGCTCTTCGCTAGAGAGAAGTCCCAACTCACGTTGGACGTTTTTAGATTTGCTACGGATGTTGTTTATGAATCAGAGCGCGCGAGCTACCGAGCGGACCAAGAGTTTCCAACTACTGAAACGTTCTGCGGAGAAAAGAGGCTCTGAGTTGATTCGGTGGTGAAGCAAGTTTGCTCTCATTTCCTCTCTCGTAGAAGCAGACGAGTTCGGCTCGGTTGGCCATTTATCTGAGCCACCGACTTTAATTTCCAAGGTCTGGCAATCGTTGCCATTTATTTGCGTCATCCGCCACGTTATCTTTCGTGCCAACCCATCTCCAGTTTGTAATTTCACTGGTCTCCAATATGCTGCTCACACGAAAAGCCACGTACTGTGAATACCGGCGATTATCTGACCGTATCCAGCATAATACGTCACCAGAGTCGGTCCAGAAGTATTTCTCGTCTATTTTAAAGGATAGGCTGCTAATTACTGCGTTCGCTAATCGCGCGCCTATGACCGCGGCTTGTAGCTCGAGCCTCGGGATGGAGACGAACTTGAGTGGGGCTACTCGCGCCTTCGCTGCAACGATCGCACATTCAACGACGCTGTTTTGCTGCACTCGTAGATACACTACAGTTGCATAACCGTCTTCGCTAGCGTCCACTAAAGTATGTATTTGTGTCGTGATTTCCGGGTCAATAGATGTAAAGGACCGGTAACACCTCGGTATACGTACGTTCTGGACCGCCGGAAGTACTCGCAATCATCTTTCACATTGCTCGTGTAGGTGATCAGGGATCTCGTCGTCCCAAGCAATACCCGAACGCCAGATCTTCTGAAGCAGAGTTTTAAGGAAGATTAGAAAGTTTGATAGCAGCCCCAGCGTATCGAAAATATCCATCAGTGTACGCAGCACCTCTCTCTTGGTTAATCGTCGTTCTCCCGATAACAGACCGGCATCGTGCTTCGGTGAGAGCCTAAATGTAAGTGTGTCAGTTGTTGTACACCACCACATTCCTAAGACCTTCTCTGTCGCCAACTCTGCGCCTAAACTGCGCCAATTCTGCGCCGCTCTTTTCATCGATCCGCTCCTTTTGCAAGGCAGTAAGAACCGCTGGAGAGTTAGAAAGCCAGCTACCCATTTCGAACCTCGCTTGTGCTTGGACATGCCGAACGGCTTGGGCTAGTTCAATTGCCTCGTCTTCAGTCTCCGTACTCACTAGCATATCGACCACATAGTGGTTCTCGACGATTGCTCTAGCTGCTAGCGGGTATTGACCAACGTGTTTCTCCGCATTCAAGTTTTTGACGTATTGGGCGACACTTGGTGAACAACATGCCCCAAACGTCATCACCTGCATAACGTAGGTGCTCGGTACTGTATCTGTTGGGTTTTCTTTCTAAAGGAATCGCTGGCAATCTTGGTCCTATTTTGAAATCCACACCTGGTGGAATATCTCTCTCACGTCGCCGCATATCGTCACCTTATTTTCTCGAAACCGGATGAGAACAGACACGAGAGACGTCAGTTGATCTGATCCAGTCAACAGCATTGAGTTGAGAGATACTCCATTGGTTTTCGCTGCCGCATCCCAAACAATTCGCACTTTACCCGGTTTATTTGGGTTGAAGACCGGAAAAATCGGGAGGTACCACACTCGAGGTCGTGATTCCGCCAACTCTTCTTCCGTCATCTTGCGAATGTAGCCCTTCTCAAGGTACTCGCCGAGTTTTTTTCAAATCTGGATCTCTTCTAAGGCGTGACTCCAAGCAGCGCCACTTCTGCAACGCCATGGGCTTACTATTTGGAAGGCGGAAATCGTCGTACTTCCAGAGTAAACGGGAAACGTGTCCATTTTCGGCGTGAAGGATTTCATCGCGTCTGTTGCACGTTGGTCATCGGTTGACAAGAGCGACTGTTTTGGTAGACCGATTCCAATGCTTTTGATTGAGAAGTACTCGCACATCGCTTTCTGAAGCGTCACGTACATTTCGCTACACGAGCACTTTTGCGGGCTGTGATACCCAACGAGCTCACCGCTTGCTTCTGTTCCACCATGAATGATCCAACCCAGTCGTGTTTTCGTAGCAATTGGCTGGCGTAATCCACCTTCTCTACCCTTCAACAGGAATGAAAGGTTTGCGTTGTCGATGCCGATCAAAATACGAGGCTGTATCTCTTGATACAATTCAGCCGGGATATCTTTCAGGTACGGGTACTTCTCTGCTAACTCCTAAACATTCATAGACTGACGGAAGAGGTCGAGACTTGAAACCGTATGTACCTCTTGAAGGCGGTACTTCTTGTGGGTTTTTCCTGCACTGAGATCTCGACATTCAGCCGTAGCGATTCCTTTTCAAGATGACTCTCTCCACCTATCCAACGGAGATTTCCGTCCAGATCCGACTCCTCAGCAAGAGCGGTATCTATTAGCGTAAGTGATGACCCGTCGTCCAAGAATGCGTACGTTTTTACAGTTCTCTCAGGTCCATGTAGAAGAACGGGAACCACTCGAAATAGCGTTTTATTCGTTGACCTGATATGTGTGTTACACTCTCGTTGCGTGGTATTTGACACGGCGGCTGTGGGTCCATCCCGTTGGTAATTGTGGAGAAGTTGATGGTGTTTGTACTCGCATCCGTTCTGCCCACAAACTTGCTGAGACTTGCACGCAGTTTTGTGCTTCTTAGACATTTCTATGTTCCTTATAGAATCGGGTTTTTGGTGCCAGGGAAGGTTCTTATGATGGTTAGAGATCCCTCCCCCCCTAAGAGGGGGGGCTCCCATACAAATTTATACCTATAAAGATGGATTTCTGACTGTCTGCCCGAATGTTCCCTACGCAATCGAAAATTACTGAACCGATCGGCATGAAAATTTCCATATAGGGGTTTTTTGGGACCAGGGAAGGTTCTTATGATGGTTAGAGATCCTGTACCATCCGTACTCTACCCTAGCCATGCACAACATCATGTAAATAAATATTATGCAACAAGCAAAACAAAACAGACAACTCCGATCGTATTGAGACACACGGCGGGCACCGAACGCAAGCACCAGCGCAATGCATACACTTCACAAGTGCACGCATTTTGCTGAGCTGGCTCTCCGACCTGTCGGCGGCCTATGTGACTCGGTGTAAAGTTTCAAATTACAATTTCAGAACCAAATGTATCGAACAAAGAATCTTTCTGTCCCAGTAGTCTATCTCTATTTAGCTTTAAGAGTACATTTAGAATAGGGAAAATATCGATATGCATTACCGATATTTTCCACCAAAATTTAGCTATAAAAGCAAACCCTTCGGATAATAAAACAAGCCATTTCGACTTCAGACTTTGTGCATTCAATGCGACCCCTTTCGGGCTATCGCTAACTGAAGAACTTAGTCCCTCAAGCAACCCCGAGATCCGTTGATCTACCACGGGCTATTGCTAAAGTCCAAAGGCTAAAGTAAACCTCAATAAACCGTCCGCGTCGATAAACGTAAAACAAGTAATGAACAGTGATGTTATAATCCCTCCCCCCACTAAGAGGGGGGGCTAGGGGGGCTCCGTAGCCGCAAGGTTACCGAGTCTGCTTTGACAAGCGAGTGGTCGTGGGTTCGAATCTTAGTAGAATCAAGCCATTCGATGTCAAGTGACTTTAGCATGGGTTTATTCTCAGGCCCCTCCATTTACCCTTCCTTCGTGCTGAATTCTATATTTACCCTCTGAAGCCTCTTGACAGTGCAAATGTCCCTCCTATAGTTAAGTGTACTGGTCAGAGGTACGAATGAGTCCTCGCCAGGGACGGCTATAACATGGGATAGTGGTGGCAGCGAGGAATAAGTGGGTAAAGTAGATCAAGCTTTGAAGGAAGGGTAAACCCCAATACACGCAAGCACGCATACAATTTAAAATAAGCATATCGCTCACTCAATACCGATTATAGCAAAAAGATCGCAAAACTAACAAATGTAAGGGGTAACTTCGGGTAACTTTAACGTGAATGAGGGGTTATTTCGAAATGGCCGTTACAAAAATTTACACAGGTTGGGTATGCCAGCCTGGATGTCTGTTCTCTGTGGAGCAACATTCCAAAAGGTCCAATGTGCAAATGAGAGATTCTCTTTGCGTCTCATCTCTTACGCTTATTAGCAAAACAAAGCAAAGCAAAGCCTAGGTGCTACATTCCGTTATTGAAACTTGACCTTCTGTTTTGACGTAGGACTACGTGTTACGGCAAGTTTTGAGATAGGGTGTCATTCCAAAAAATCGAAAAATGCGACCGTCAAGAAAAATGAAAGGTTTTGAACGCTAATAGCTCAGCGGTTTTCCTATCGATTTTCAATATTCTTACACCAATCGATCGGAAAATCTTCTAAGAATTGAGCCAAAAGAAGAAAAGTATTGATTCTTGATGTTGAACTATTGAAAAATTGAAAATAATTAACCTATGTTTTACCAGAATTCTCGCTTCGTGATTGGTTGGAAGATTCTTTACGATGATCTAAACCTAAACCAATTTGACATCTGTGCTTGGGAAGTAAGCCAAAGCAAGTGACCAAGTTTCCACATTTCAACAAGGTTTCTTAACACCGCGGTTCAACCTAGACCATTTTGATGTCCTTGCTTGGGAAGTACGCCAGTGAGAGTATCAAAGCCCCCTCCCCTCGTGCCAACAGATTTCTTACGAACGCGATTAAACCTAGTCCAATTTGATGTCTGTGTTAGTGAAGTGTACCATAAAAAATGACTCAAGTTCGTTGTCCCAACAGATCGCAAATTCTTTACTGCGAGACGATTAAACCTCGGCGAATTTGATATCTGTGTTGGAAAAATGTGCCACAGCTGTACTGTTCGGTTATAATACGACTCTGTATGAATACGCATGCTTGCCGTTTCATTAGAAGTGTAGTGAAGAGATGTGTTGTTGATAAAATATGATTGAATTGGTAAAATCCCTTCAACGTGGGAAACCATGGATAATAAAAACAATCTTTAATTTCAGTAAGGTAGCAGCAGAAAAGCAATAGTTTGTGTTCTTGATTTTGTTAAATTGTTTTCAAATGCACAATCTTTTGAGAATTAACCCATTTCCTCCTAGCGTTGCGAAAACGCAACGTAACTCGATTTTACCTCTATTTACATCTGACATATTAATCAGTGTTAGTAAGAATCGGTTGCTTGCCAAAAAACACTTTGTTTCATAATTTTGATTACTTTTGTAATTTTAATAAAGGTTCTAAGCTTTGCGCTGCGAAAACGCAACGCTAGGAAATAACGATATTTAAAATTTGCATCGGGAACGTTTGTTTTCGTTCGTTCGCTGCAGATTTTTCATTTGAAGTCGTTGCTTTTTAGTAAACAAATGAATGTAAATCTTTTCTTTCGCTTGTTCAAAATAGCCCGGAAACATTATAAAAATCCCAAGTTTGATTTAACGGTAAAAAGGTATGAAGTATTTATATGCATAATAATGAAGGTATGCAAAAACGGTATATCCCTAACGCCCAGCGCTGCGTTTTCGCAACGTAGCGTTGCGGACCACAGGGTCAAAATTAAAAATACATGTCAGCGGCTTTTTCTTAGTTGACCTAAAAGAGAATTTTCCTGAAAGTTTTAACTTTCTATCCCTACTGGAAAAAGTGGGGGGCTTAATGGGTTAAACGTATGCAATGTTACTACTTTGATAAATGTTACGTACAACGCATGTAGCATGTATATATGTTGCATATAGCATGTATACATGAGGAATCGAATGATTACAAGCATGAATACATGCCACTATCACTATAAAGAGACTTACGTAGTCCTGCGTCACCTATACATGCGGTCGTGTCTTGTACACAACCCCTCTGATTTTTTATACGACAGACTTCGCAGCCAGCTGTTAAAATGCAGGACAATTGCAGGGCCAGTTGCTACGATCCTATTAACTCTAACAGCCTCTCCTAGTCAGCTTACGCTTATTACGGCGGCATAAATGCACTTGAATGCGTCTATTTTGTATGAAACGGTTCCTGGTGTTATTGGAATGCTTATCCTTTAGAATAATTGGGTTCAAATGTATTTATGCCGAATTTAAGATTTTTGCTTTCTGATCTAAAATGAACAATCTGACAAAATTTGGTTCAAGTCCGTGAAGGTCGATTATCGGTTATCGGATACTTTGCATGTGTTGACTCTAATAGATAATTTTTAGATTTCACATCTGAATAACTTGAGAACGGCTGGACCTAAGAAACAGTTTATATAAGAATTTAGTTCAAGGTGATGCCAGTTTGATGAAATTTACAAATTCAAATACAAATTAAAAATAATATTTTAGCTGGAAATGCCCATATCAAATGACATATAAGATGGTATAACAAAGGTTCCTTTCACCACTAGGTGGATTAAATCGGGTTTTTAATATATAAAATATGTCCTTCGCTTGACGGTCATATAGCTTCATGTCTAATTTATTCAGTCATTGAAACATTTGTAAACATGCATTTGAAATGCATACAACGTAGAAAGTTTCCAGTTCTAGTTAGTTTCATTAATTTGATAAATGATTTGAGAAAGAATTAGCTTTAGACTGTTAGGCTCTTTGATAAACTGAACCCACAACGCATTATACAACGTTTATTATTTTTTAAATTCGTAGGCCCATAAAACTGTTTATTAGCAAAAACAAAGATTCTGTTTGAATATATGTATATTGCATATCATGCATATCGAGTTTACTTTTACAAAAAATAAATTAACAACCAGCTTAACTGTTGAGTGCTATAAATTGAAAAATCAATATTTTTCACAAGTTTCCAATGAATATTTGGCAATAAGTTTTAGGATTCTTGAAAGATTACCATTTCCAACTAATGGTTTAACACAGTTGTAACGAACAGATGTTCTGTGAAAATCCGGTAGTCAACTGACCATTGAATCAAAGTTACCCTCATCAACATATTTGTTAGCCTAGCAACGACGCTGCTTCATATTGAATGTGAAGCCGGCTGATTTCCACCGATAATAATCATAGTAGTCTAAAACATTTTATGCGACTATATGCGACGAATGGTGGGAAAAATAAAATATCGGTTTTTTACTATTTTCCAGCTTTTCACGTAGATTTTCATTATTTTTAAATGTATAAAACTGACGCAGACCAAAATACAAAAACTGAAAAAACTACAAGGTATACAGCCCTAAGGGTTGTACGAAAGGGTGACGTAGGACTATATCAGATCATCAGATCAAAGACTAATGTAAACTGCATTTCTGGCATAAGTATGTTTATAAGAATCTGTAAGTGCCATTGTTTAAGTGAATGTTTAAAAGAGAAGAGCGAAATATTCAGATTCAATTCATCATTTAATGCAATGGTGGCTTTGAAAATACGTGGACGGGGGTTCATAAGTATAACGCCTGCGACCTTTGAGACATAGAAATTTCTTTTAAAAATCACTTGTGTGTACCATAATGGTTGAAATGGTAATGAGTTATCCTCCTACCACAGGGGTGAGGGGTCTCAAAGCATCATAAAATAAATAAATTCATGCCCCCAAAAAATCCCACTCGCCAAATTTGGTGCCATTTGTTTGATTAGTTCTCGAGTGTTGAGGAAATTTGTGTTTCATTTGTATAGGAGCCCCTCTCTTACGCCCCGTTAAAATTGCTCTTTTACCCCCCTAAAAAATTGTTGGCCATTTTATCTATCCAAGGACGTATAAAGTGTTCAGTTTCGCTCAGTAGTTTAGTAGTTATTAGCATTTGAAATCTTTCATTCAAACGTTACACTTCTATTTTCGTTTTCACAAAGTGCTACCCAGTCCCAGTATAGTAAACAAAGACGTAGTCCTACGTCAAAAGAATCATGCAATTCCGTCAAGCCGTTCTTGAGTTTATCCCTTACATACACCATTACCAAGTTGGTCTTATTATATAGAAGATATTAGGCTTATACAAATTTGAAAAAAAAACCGATTTAATCCACCTAGTGGTAAAAGGAACCTTTGTTATACGGTCTTTCTTGCTATTTGAGATAGAAATCGACACGTTTTCGCAACATAATTAATCTATTGGTCAACGTTGCGTAATGCGTTGGTTTACATAAAATTTTTGAAAATTAAATAAGTTTACAAATTTTGAACAAAATAGGAACACTTTTAAAATTTGATAGATCCGTTTTTCATGAAATTGCTGAGTAAGGATAAGTAAGTTGTTATTAATTTGAGTAAGTGCAAATAAAAGTAAGTTGTAAGAGGAAATCTTATTCTTTAACATATACATTGCCCAGTAAAGCTCTAGTTTATAGGTATTTGAACTATGCATAATTTCCTGTAATGCCATTCTATTTGAT